>NC_141874.1:592175246-592478276 GCF_056163025.1 Triticum urartu
GGAGACACCGTGGGGCGGCGAGGTGGGCACGGTGGCCGTGGCTAGGCCGGAGCCATGGCGGCGGTGGCGCTCGGTTACGGAGGGGAACGAGGGGGGAGCGTGGTGGATCTGAGGGGGAAGGCGTGGGGACCGAGGGGAGAGTGGGGCGAGTGGGAGGAGAGACCGAGGGGGCGCGGCGTGGCGACCTTATCCCCTCGTCGTTGCCGGCGAGAGGGTGAGGCGGGGACGCGCCCCTGTTCCGACCCGGGTCGGGGGAACAGGGAAGGGAGGCGGCAGGGGGAGGCGGGCCGGTTCGGCCGGATGGGCCAGGTGGGTTAGCTGGGCCAGATGGCCCAGGGGGGTTTTCCTTTCTCTTTCTTTTTTTCTTTTCTGTTTTATTTCATTTTAAAGTATTTAGTCTTTTACTAAAAATGTGTTTTCTGCACCATAACTACCTTTGTAATATTTGGCGTCCACCGAACATTTTTGTTTCAATTTTGAAAACTTTTATTGTCGACCTTAATTTTAAGTTTGAATTTGACGCGTTTTCGAATTATCCCGAGATTAGTAACAGTAATCGCAGATAACATGGCATCATTAGGAGAGTTTTACTGTAGCCAAATTATCCGGGCGTTACAAATCTCCTCCACTACAAGAAATCTCGTCCCGAGATTTAGGAGGTAGAAGGAAACAGTGCGGGGTATTCATCACGCAGGCGGTCCTCGCGTTCCCAAGTGGCTTCGTCTTCAGAGTGATTCGACCACTGGACTTTGAGGAATTTGATCGCCTTCTGACGTGTGCGGCGTTCAGCTTGGTCAAGAATGCGGACCGGATGCTCTTTATAAGAGAGGTCCTGTTGCAATTCGAGCACTTCATGATCCACCGCTCGGATTGGATCCTTGAAGCAACGGCGGAGTTGTGACACATGGAACACATCATGAACCTGTGAAAGGTTCGGCGGAAGCTCCAGTTGATATGCCACTTTTCCACGCCTTTCGAGAATAGTAAAGGGACCGATATAGCGAGGAGCTAGCTTGCCCTTGATCCCGAAGCGGTGAGCACCCTTCATTGGTGTAACTCGAAGATAAGCCTTTTCGCCAGGTTGATAGACCATGTCTTGGTGATGACGGTCATACTGACTTTTCTGACGTGACTGAGCAGTCTTGAGATTCTCGCGAATAATGCGAACTTGTTCTTCGGCCTGTTGGATAATATCCGGACCGAAGAGTGGACGTTCCCTAGTTTCTGACCAGTTCAGAGGGGTTCGACACTTTCGTCCATATAGCACTTGAAGGAGGACATCTTCAGACTAGCTTGATAGCTATTATTATAAGAGAACTCGGCATATGGAAGAGATTCCTCCCATTTCTTGCCGAATGAGATTACACAAGCTCGAAGCATGTCTTCGAGAACTTGGTTGACACGTTCAACCTGTCCTTGCGACTAAGGATGAAACGCAGTACTGAACGACAGATGAGTTCCCATAGCTTCTTGGAAACTCGCCCAAAACCTTGAAGTGAATAAGCTGCCACGGTCTGAACTGATAACCAGTGGGATACCGTGAAGTGAAACAATTCTGGCCATGTAGAGAGTAGCAAGCTGACTAGCAGTGATTGTCTCTTTAACCGCCAGAAAATGGGCAACTTTGGAAAGTCGGTCAATGACGACAAGAATAGCATCATTACCTTTCTGCGATTTGGGAAATCCAGTGACGAAGTCCATTTCAACATGGTCCCACTTCCATTCAGGAATAGAGATAGGTTGCAGCGTTCCAGCAGGCTTTTGATGCTCTGCTTTGATACGGCGACAAACGTCACACTCAGCAACATAACGAGCAATGTCCTGCTTCATATTAGACCACCAGAATCTTTGACGAATATCCTGGTACATCTTTGTACTACCAGGATGGATGGACAGAGGCGTATCATGAGCTTCTTGCATAACCCTTTTAGTCTTATCCAGGTTTTTCTTCGAACATGGTACCACTAGGCGGCCTTTGAAATACAAGGCGCCATCGTCAGCGACAGTGAAGAATGAGGGCTTTCCTTCTGCTAGATGGCGTTTAATCTTATGGACTTCAGAGTCATAACCTTGAATAGTCTTTATACCAGCTACGAGATCTGGTACGACAGCCAGGGTATTTAGAGAACCCTTAGTAACAACAAGAAGATTCATCTTGCGGAACTCCGGGGGAGGGGGAGCGAGTGCTCCAGGAGGAACAATATGGAGGTTCAGCTTTCTAAATTCTTCGACAAGCGAGGGCTGAACTTTGTGAACCTGGAGGTGGTTGCAGTAAGACTTGCGGCTCAAGGCATCAGCCATTACATTAGCCTTGCCGGGGGTATAGGATATACCCACGTCAAAGTCTGCAACAATCTCCATCCATCTCTGCTGGCGGAGGTTCAGATCTGGCTGAGTAAACAGATACTTCAGACTTTGGTGGTCGGTGAAGATCTCGCAACGATTACCGAGAAGGTAATGTCGCCACTGCTTCAGTGCATGAATGACAGCAGCAAGCTCGAGGTCGTGAACTGGGTAGTTTTCTTCGTGAGGGCGCAGTTGACGAGAGGCATAAGCAACCACTCTGCGCTCTTGCATTAGGACACAGCCTAATCCTTGACGGGAAGCGTCGCAGTAAATGACGAAGTCCTTCTTAGTATCAGGTGGAGCAAGCACGGGGGCAGAGGTCAACTTGTCTTTGAGCACCTGAAAACTTTCCTGACACTTGTCTGTCCATTCGAACTTGACACCCTTATGCAACAGATTAGTCAGAGGCCTGGCAATCTTGGAGAAGTTCTCGACGAATCGACGGCAATAGCTGGCAAGACCGAGAAAACTTCGGACTTGCTTGACGTTCTTCGGAGGAGTCCAATCGAGAATAGCCTGAACTCGTTCAGGGTTGACGGCAATACCATCCTTGGAGATGACATGCCCAAGATAGGTCACTTCGGGGAGCCAGAATTCACACTTGGAATACTTAGCATACAGTTGTGTTCTCGAAGCTTCTCCAGCACAAGACGCAAATGTCCAGCATGTTCTTCCTCGTTCTTGGAAAATACAAGGATATCGTCCAGATAAACCACGACGAACTTGTCGAGGTAATCCATGAATATATAATTCATCAGACGAGAGAAGGTGGCGGGAGCATTCGTTAAGCCGAATGACATGACGGTGTACTCGTATGACCCATACCGAGTCACGAAGGCGGTTTTTGGGATGTCCTCCTCACGAACACGGATCTGGTGGTAACCCAACCTCAAGTCAAGTTTGGAGAACACTGATGAGCCAGCCAGTTGATCATAAAGATCATTGATCCGAGGAAGAGGATATTTATTCTGAATGGTAGCTTGGTTTATAGGACGGCAATCTTGGACTAATCGGTTTGTACCATCCTTCTTCTTAACAAAGAGAGAAGGTGCTCCCCAAGGAGAGCAACTTGGGCGAATGAAACCTTTGACAAGAGATTTGTCGATTTCCTCCTTAAGCTCAATGAGTTCATGCAGCGGCATCTTGTAGGGTCGTTTAGTTATAGGGGTAGTGTCGGGTTTCAAGTCGATGATGAATTCGACAGCTCTAGCAGGGGGAATCCCCGGAAGTTCTTCTGGGAAGACATCTTGGAATTCATGAACGACGGGAATGTTTTCAATGCCCTCGAGTGGTGCAGCGTTCAACGCATTCAAGGCATAAAGACGTGCCTCGGCGTTCTGAACTAGATGAGCTTGGTAAGCAATTATTTCATCAGAAGGGTGTAGCAGATGGACGACCTTAGTGGCGCAAACTATAGAAGCAGTATGCGCTTTCAACCAATCCATTCCCAGAATGAGGTCAATGCTATAGGACTTTAGTACGATGGGGGAGGCAAGGAATTCCAGTCCTTCAATTTCAATGGGAACGTTGTGACTAACCATAGAGGTTTGACACTGGCCCGCAGGAGTGTGTACCATAATCGCAGTGTTCATCTCTTCGTATTTAATGCCATGCATGAATGCAAACTCAGCTGATAAGAATGAATGTGATGCTCCTGTATCAAATAAAACAGATGCTGGTATGGAATTTACGAGGAGTGTACCCATCACGGTAGCAGGCTGGTCTAGAACTTCATTGAGATCAACGTGGTTGGCATGAACACGACCATAAGACTTGGTACTGTTGTTGCGGGGCTGGTTGCTTCCACGGCCAGTTGCTGGAAGGGCCAGTTGATTCTGGTTCTGGTTGCATTCTCTAGCACGGTGCCCTAGTTGCCCACACCTGAAGCACAATCCATTATTAGGAGTGGGAACAGGAGCTTGTGGTGGTGGAGCTGGAAGTCTTGGCTGCCTAGTTGGAGGAGCAGGCAGACGAGGTGCAGCATAGGTCTGCCTTGGGGTGGGTGCATTCGGCTGGTACATGCTGTTGGGAATCCATATCTTGCGCTTCTGCGAGGACGGGCCCGAAGAAGAGCCCGTGTCACGGTTGCGCCTGTGAGAGCCCTGGTATTCCTGCAGACCAGTTTCGACATTGATGGCCTTGTTCACCAGGGTGGCGAAATCAGCAAAGTCATGCACTAGAAGTGCGAGCTTGATGTCAGCTTGAAGGCCATCACGGAACTTCTCCTGTCTGCGTGCATCAGTTGCAATGTCTTCTTCAGCATAGCGGGACAAGTCAAGAAACTCCCGCTGATAAGCTTCAACAGTCTTGTTGCCTTGGGTGAGTTTGCGAAACTCGTGCTTCTTACGGTCCATGACTCCCTGAGGAATGAAGCGAGCACGGAAGGCAGCTTGGAAGTCTGGCCAGGTGATGATTGTTCCAGCTGGCAGAGTACGCCTGTGGCTGTCCCACCATTGAGCTGCGGGTCCTTTCAGGAAGAAGGAAGCAAAGGTGACATAGCTGGCAGGGGCTACATCAGCAGACTCCATCTCATAGGTGATGTCACGGAGCCAGTCATCAGCATCCAGAGGCTGAGTTGAGCTGCGGTACACGGTTGGGTTGAGGCGCATGAAATCCTGCAGAGTCACTTGGGTTGGCTGCTGGTTCATATTGGGGCGAGGAAACTGAGCCATAATATTCTCCATGAACTGACGATTCAGCTCAAACTGTTGCATCATCCCAGCCATGTACTCAGGCGGTGGTGGGGCGTTGCCACCACGACCACGACCACCTGGTCTAACCATCCTGCTAATATTTAACAGGGGTAGTTCAGCATTGAGAAATTTGCAAAAAACAAGAATCATTCATGATGAAACATGCACAACGAAAGCAGCACGATAGATACTACATAGTAGTCGGCATATCTTACAAAAGAGATCATGCATAGAGTTCATTACACAGAGTTCGGTACATAGGCTAAGACATCATAGGCGGCACACAGGCTCGCAGCGAATGCATCTAACACTAACAAGCAAGTCTACATCAGTCCCACGCGGTACTGCGGAGGTAGGTGTAGCCCGACAGCTGGTAGTGACACGAAGGGAAGACCTCCACGCGAGTAGCCTGGGGTCCGCGGATACTCTGGTGCGGAACCCGATGCGCAGGTGGCAGGAGAGGACCAAGTGCAGGAGAGTAGCCTCCCACATCTGGCCAGCCGATGCCCTGGGGCATCACGGTCCTGGCAGGGTAGATCGCAGAATGCGACAATTCACCAGATCGGACAGAGGGGTGCAACAGCGTCAGAGCACAATACAGGTGCTGACGGGTGGTGTACAACTCGTGGCGAAGAGCTTGGTTAGCTCTATCCAACTTTGGGGTGAACATGGTCCGGGATCCTAGTGTTAGAGTTAGTAAAATCGTTTAACCCGAGTAGGAGAGAGTTCAGAGTCCCAGAGTAAGGATCGAGGAGTAAAAGATCCTAATACCACCCAGATGGCGACGTGGGCCCGTACGGCAAACAACCATGTTAGTAAAAGTTTTCATAATGTCTAGACTCAACTTCGGCCAAGGAGTGTGGAAGGGGGATTCCTACAGGCAGTCGGCTCTGATACCAACTTGTGGCGCCCCCGATTTGACCCTACACTAATCATGCACGCAAATGTGCACGATCAAGATCAAGGACTCACGGGTAGATATCACAACACAACTCTACAAATAAAATAAGTCATACAAGCATCATATTACAAGCCAGGGGCCTCGAGGGCTCGAATACAAGAGCTCGATCATAGACGAGTCAGCGGAAGCAACAATATCTGAGTATAGACATAAGTTAAACAAGTTTGCCTTAAGAAGGCTAGCACAAACTGGGATACAGATCGAAAGAGGCGCAGGCCCCCTGCCTGGGATCCTCCTAAACTACTCATGGTCATCGTCAGCGGGCAGCACGTAGTAGTAGGCACCTCCGGTGTAGTAGGAGTCGTCGTCGACGGTGGCGTCTGGATCCTGGGCTCCAACATCTGGTTGCGACAACCAGGTAGAAGGGATAGGGGGAAAAGAGGGAGAAAGCAACCGTGAGTACTCATCCAAAGTACTCGCAAGCAAGGAGCTACACTACATATGCATGGGTAAATGTGTAAAGGGCCATATCGGTGGATTGAACTGCAGAAAGCCAGAATAAGAGGGGGGATAGCTAATCCTGTCGAAGACTACGCTTCTGGCCACCTCCATCTTGCAGCATGTAGAAGAGAGTAGACTGAAGTCCTCCAAGTAGCATCGCATAGCATAACCCTAACCGATGATCCTCCCCTCGTCGCCCTGTGAGAGAGCGATCACCGGTTGTATCTGGCACTTGGAAGGGTGTGTTTTATTAAGTATCCGGTTCTAGTTGTCATAAGGTCAAGGTACAACTCCAAGTCGTCCTGTTACCGAAGATCACGGCTATTCGAATAGATTAACTTCCCTGCAGGGGTGCACCACATAACCCAACACGCTCGATCCCATTTGGCCGGACACACTTTTCTGGGTCATGCCCGGCCTCGGAAGATCAACACGTCGCAGCCCTACTTAGGCACAACAGAGAGGTCAGCACGCTGGTCTAAATCCTATGGCGCAGGGGTCTGGGCCCATCGCCCTTTGCACACCTGCACGTTGCGAACGCGGCCGGAAGCAGACCTAGCCTAGTAGGCGTTCCAGTCCAATCCGGCGCGCGCCACTCAGTCGCTGACGTCACGAAGGCTTCGGCTGATACCACGACGTCAAGTGCCCATAACTGTCCCCGCGTAGATGGTTAGTGCGTATAGGCCAGTGGCCAGACTCAGATCAAATACCAAGATCTCGTTAAGCGTGTTATTTTGAAATAACCGCGAACGCCGACCAGGGCCAGGCCCACCTCTCTACTAGGTGGTCTCAACCTGCCTTGTCGCTTCGCCACAAAGATCCACACAGAGGGCCGTCGGGAAAGTATGTCCTTCCAGCCCCCAATTCGTGAATCAACTGCGGGTACTCCTCGAGCCAACCCGACTTTGGTCATCACATGTATCATGTATAAAGTATATAGTATATATCCGTGATCACCTCCCGAGTGATCACGGCCCGATAGTATAGCATGGCAGACGGACAAGAATGTAGGGCCACTGATGATAAACTAGCATCCTATACTAAGCATTAGGATTGCAGGTAAAGGTAACAACAGTAGTAGCAAGGACAGACTATGCATCAGGATAGGATGAACGGAAAGCAGTAACATGCTACACTACTCTAATGCAAGCACTATAGAGAAGAGTAGGCGATATCTGGTGATCAAAGGGGCGGGGCTTGCCTGGTTGCTCTGGCAAGAGAGAGGGGTCGTCAACACCGTAGTCGTACTGGGTAGCAGCGGCGTCGGTCTCGGTGTCTAGCGAGAGAAGAGGGGGAAGAAACAATAAATATAATGCAAACAAATGCATGACGATGCATGACACGGCAAAGCGTGGTGCTAGGTGTGCCCTAACGCGGTACGAGGTGGTACCGGTGAAGGGGGAAAACATCCGGGAAAGTATCCCCGGTGTTTCGCGTTTTCGGGCAGAGTAGTCGGAGGGGGAAAGTTACGAGTTCGATAGGTTAGGGAGGTGTGGCGGACGAACGGGTTGCGTATCCGGAATCGTCTCGTCGTTCTGAGCAACTTTCATGTACAAAGTATTTTCATCCGAGTTACGGATTAAAAGATATGATTTTCTAAAGATTTAAATCATTTTCTGATTTTAATTATATATTTAATTCCAACATTATCCAAAACAGTGTGTGGTGACGTAGGCATGACATCAGAGTGATGTCAGCAGGTCAACTGGTCGGTTGACCAGTCAAACCAGACAGGTGGGTCCAGTGGGACCCACATGTCATTGTCAGGGGCATTAACAGGGGGTTTAGACTAACTAAACAGGTTAATTAGAGGGTGGGACCCAGCAGTTAGTGAGAGAATAGGGTTTTAATTAGCTAACTATTTAGTTAACCAATTATTCTTTTTATTTATTTCGTTTATTGAAGTGGGGCCTATAGGTCAGTGAGATAGGGGCGGCCCAGTCAGCAGTTGACCCAGTCAACAGGTCAACAGGGGGCCCTGGGCCCACCAGTCAGTGGCCCAGGTGGTGGGACCCGTGGTGCCAGGTCAGCAAGGCCGGCCCTCGCCGCCGGCGACCAAAAGCACGGCGCAGACCCGCCGGAGTTCGCCGGAAATTGCGCACAGGGCACGGATCCGCGCGCGCCTGGGCTCGTTCGAACGAGCGCGCAGAGGCGCATCTGGTGGGGGCGGTGGCGTGGCCGGAGGAGGGCCGCAGCGTCACCGGTGACGAGCGGGGCGGACGCCGGCGTTCGGCCGCGAGAGGGAAACGGCGCTGCGGCACGGCAGCAAGTACCCTAAACGGCCAGGAGGCCTCTACGGGCGCGTGCGAGCACGACAGGCATGAGCCCGGGACCAAATGGTCACCGGACGGCTGCCGGCGACGGGCGCGTGCGGCGATGCGTTCGGGCGTTCATCGAGCTAGGGGCTAGCGGCCACGGAGCAGTGCGCGAGCGGGTGCGTTGGGTTCCTGGGGGCACCAGGAACAAGATGCCGTGCTCAGGCGAGCACGACGGAGAGTACGGCCACGGCGGCGAGGCGATCCGCGGCGACGGGCTCTCGGGTACTTCGGCGGCAGCTGGCTAGGGCGCACGAGAGAGAGAGAGGAGGGAGCAGGGGCTCACCGAGCGGCGCACACGGTGGCCCTTGGGGGTTTAGTAGCTGCAGGGGCGCGGCCGGAGTCGGTGAAGAACGGCGGTGGAGTTTGTCGAAGCAGAGGAAGACGAAGGCGGCGTCGGGGCGTTGCGGTGGCTCCGGTCTCCAATGGGGAGCACCAGTCGAAGCAGCGGACGACGGCGGCCCTTGGAGACACCGTGGGGCGGCGAGGTGGGCACGGTGGCCGTGGCTAGGCCGGAGCCATGGCGGCGGTGGCGCTCGGTTACGGAAGGGAACGAGGGGGGAGCGCGGTGGATATGAGGGGGAAGGCGTGGGGACCGAGGGGAGAGTGGGGCGAGTGGGAGGAGAGACCGAGGGGGCGCGGCGTGGCGACCTTATCCCCTCGTCGTCGCCGGCGAGAGGGTGAGGCGGGGACGCGCCCCTGTTCCGACCCGGGTCGGGGGAACAGGGAAGGGAGGCGGCAGGGGGAGGCGGGCCGGTTCGGCCGGATGGGCCAGGTGGGTTAGCTGGGCCAGATGGCCCAGGGGGGTTTGGGGGGTTTTCCTTTCTCTTTCTTTTTTTCTTTTCTGTTTTATTTCATTTTAAAGTATTTAGTCTTTTACTAAAAATGTGTTTTCTGCACCATAATTACCTTTGTAATATTTGGCGTCCACCGAACATTTTTGTTTCAATTTTGAAATTTTTTATTGTCGACCTTAATTTTAAGTTTGAATTTGACGCGTTTTCGAATTATCCCGAGATTAGTAACAGTAATCGCAGATGACATGGCATCATTAGGAGAGTTTTACTGTAGCCAAATTATCCGGGCATTACAAAGGTGGAGCTCCACGTGGCCGCGCCCTTTAGTCAACCGGGACTAAAGGGAGAGGCATTAGTACCGACCCTTTAGTCCCGGTTCCAGAACCGGGACTAAAGGCCCTTATGAATCGGGACTGAAGGCCCTTTTTCTACTAGTGAATGTTGACGATCGTTGAGATAATGGTCGCTCTTGAGCCAGAATCCACGAGCGCTAATGCCTCCAATGTTAGCGGCGAGAGATTGGAGACATATTGATCAGCAAGGAGTCGAAACCGGCGATCGCTAATGCCTCCAATGTTGGAGGTGCGAGATAAGCGGATTTATGTTTTTTTTATTTATGGTGTGTACGCCATCTCAACATGCTAGGGGGGGGGGGGGGGGGTATATGGTGTTCTTTGTGAACGCATGGGGTTTAAGTTGCTATGTTTTCTCATTGCGTTTCAAGAGGGCTGTTTCTATGTTGTATGTTTATTTCATTGCTGCATATGCCATTTCTAAATGTTGCTTACTTTTGATTTTCCGGTTGCATCTGTTGATACCTTCTATGTCTCACTTTGTTTTTTATTTTGCGGGAATATGTCTCAATCTGTTGTTGCAATGAAATGAGGATTTATTGCATACCTCGAATGTTTTGTCGTGTGTACATGTCCAAAATGTTGCAATTTTTTGCATGTCTTTTAGATCGCTACAGAAAATATTACAATGATGATGCATAGGGAGTTTTAAAAAAATATTGCACGCAACACGTGTATCCAGGGCCAAGACAACATCCGTTTGTTGACAGACTAAACTTAGGAATTGAATATATTTGGGAAAAAAGGAGACTCATTGGAGAAGGACTGGAATGAGCCGGCCCAGCGCGCGATAGGCCACATGCCACATGACACAACCTCGCCTTTTTCTGTTTCTTTTCACGTACTTTGCTTTCTTTTTTTACTTTTGCTTGTACTTCCAAATATTCTAAATATATATCTTATAAAAAACACTTTAAGTATTTTTTTTGAAATTCTTAATCAAGCTTTTGAGAAATGCTAAATGTGTATGGAAAAATGTTTCTCATGCATATGAAAATTATACACAAAAAACATACAATGTGTATGAACAAGTTGTTCATGTATTTAAAAACTATTAATCAAGCATTTGAAAAAACAATTAGTCAAGTACTTGAAAAATGTTAATCAAGTATTTGAATTTTTTTAATGTGTATAGAAAAATATTTTGAATGCATACGCAAAATGTACAAATGCTTATGAAAAATATATATGAGAAATGTTAATCATGTACCTAAAAATTGTTAACCGTGTATAAAAAAAGTTCCAGATGTATAAAAAAATGTACAATGTGTAGGGGGGAAATAGACATGCAATAAATGTAAGAAAAATGTTAATTTGCATTTAAAAAATTAGACATGTATAAGAAAATGTTACTGATGTATACAAAAAGTACAATATATGTTTAAAAGTGTAGACATAAAACCGAATAGAGAAAAATGTCAATCCTATACTGGCAAACTGTAAACTTGTACAAACAAAATGCTTATGTGCACAAAAAATGTACAATCCGAATGAAAAATAGTAGACATCAAAACAAATATCTGAAAAAGGTTAATCATGTATTTGAAAAATGTTGAACCTGAATAAGAAAAAAATTCTCAAGTATATGTCAAATATACAATATGTATGAAAAAAAAGTAGACTCCAAAACATATATCTGAAAAAATGTTAATTATGTTTTTGAAAAATGTCACAATGAGTATAAAAAATGTTCCTACAATATATATGAAAGAAAAGTAGACCTCGAAACATACTTTTTAAAAACTATCATGTATTTTAAAATTAATGAAGATGTATAAAAATATTTCCTTGCATATATGAAAATTTTACAATGTGTAAGAAAAGACGTAAAAATCAAGGCTAGTCGAAAAGAAACAAAGCATACCAAAGAGGAAAAAAGAAAAAGGAAATAGAAAAAAAATAAGAAACCAATCGAAAGCAGTGCAACATGGTGAAAAATGAAACCTAAAGAAAACCAAGAAAGAAGCAAATACTACCGAAACGAGAAAGAGGATGAAAAAACAAAAAAAACAAAGAAACCAATGCATTATAGTGAAATAATGTGAAAACCAAGAAACCCAATAAAATGAAACGGAAACAAAAGAAAACCAAAAAAGGCAACACAAAAAAGAAAAACAGGAATAAAAAAGAACCCGAAAAATATAAAGCAAAACAGTGAATGCAGTGAAAGAATGGTTCTATAGTATTGGGCTGGCCCTGTCCTTTAGGCGAGAGAAGCAGATATCTCACAGCAAGCGAGATGGCAGATTCTATTTGGCACGTTAGTCGCTGCTGAACGACCGCGCGCGCGCCCTCCACTGGACACTGCACGTGGGAGTGAGGGTGTGCGCGCTGTATCCTTTTCCAGCGCTCAGCGCGCATAATAGGAGCTCCCAAGCGAGATATAGCTCTTGCGCTCGGCCGGGCACCGAGCATCATAAATGGCATATCCTATTTGGCGCACCAGTAGTTGCTTAGCGACCGCGCGCGCACCCCTGATGCACACTGCACGTGGGATTGAAGGGGTGCGCGCTGCACCCTTTTCCCAGCACTCAGCACGCGGAAAAGGACCTCCCAAGCGAGATATAGCTCTAGCACTCGGGCCGGGCCCCAACCCATTACAATCAGCCGGGCACCGAACACAGCCCACTCACACTTAAAAAAGAAAGAAGGAAAAAAAGTTGCGTCCGCCAAGGCTCCAGCTCAATAATCGCTCAAGCTAAGTCAGAGCTCTCTACATACAGCTTCAGCACAAAAGTCCCGGCGAGGTAACTCTGACAGTTCATCCCAGCCTGAAGTGTGAACATCAACGACTCGCAGGGAAGACTGCAGCGGCCTCCCCTCTGAGCTCTGACTAAACATAAATATCATGCCGGCGGCGTAAACCCGCGGCAAGTTTCAGTCTTGACCCTCGCGCCATTGTTTTCCCAACGCAAAAGGTCAACTGTTGAAGCTCCCGGACGCCATCCATCATCCATGGCCACACGCAGCGCTACGTACAGCATGAAATGGACCGGCGACGAAATTCCGGCGGCAGCTCCATGTCTCCGCTGTTCAGGTCATAATGTTAACCCCAGGTTTTCCACCCGTATGACGCGCAGGAGTCAATGTCGATCCCTGTCACCCGCGTACTTTGGCTAATCCGGCGACTGAGCACGGATGCCAAATAGAGATGGACTGCCGCTTTCTCGAGCCCTGTTCTATAACTGACGACAGGACCGCAGCATATGATGGTAGGAGTACTAAAGTTCATCCATTTTATGAGATCATCGAGTCGGAAATGAATCGCTATCGACGGCATTTTTTAGCTATATATATAGGTTGGGTAAACACGTCTGTTAATAGTAATTACTTATGCAGGAAACATTCGTTGTGCTAGCGCCGTGGATTCATATGGAAGACGGGTTTATTTTATTTCTGAAGGGGGTATTATTTTGGAAAAACAATGAGAAGAAAAGGTTCCCTTTGTTAAGCGTCTTTCAACATTGTCATCAATTGAGCATGACAACGTCAGACCAGCTATGGCGACGTCGTTCGCTATACCGATCTGACTTTGCATCTTATATACAAGTCATTACGTCCCTTTTAACTGAATCCAAATCAGTAACCCAGCCAATATGCACTGACAAGTCCCGAAATAGGAAACACCGCCACTAGGCCGAGAGCGACACCATGTGATGTTTTAATCTTAATCGACTAATTAGCTCAGCCTTGAATATTCTTACACGGATCCTGATGCAGAGTTCTGGCCAGACGAACTGTTTCTGAATCAGTTAATGGTATCTTTTGACAAACGACAGGAGGTTGGCATTACAGCTACTCCTCTTGGACAATTGACCGACTGTTTTCTCCTTGCTAGGCACTTTGAATGTGTTTCTTTAGGTATCTCAGATTCTCAGTATCTGTATACCCAGTGCATCTCTGGTACGTACTGCATTCTCAAGAATCTCGATCAATCATTTGTAGGTGGGTTTCAGCCCCAATTGGCTATTACTCTGGCAATTGCTCAGACTATTGCACAGCAAAGCCGTGCTGAGTTGGCATTAAACATAACCGCATTTGCCAATCGCAGGGTTACAGCTACAGCACACTATTGAAGTACTATTAACCACTCAGTAATCTGGAGCATCCAAGTTGCAGAAACTAATCAGAAATTTTCAAAAGCATAAATTGGAATAGCAGCTGGGTAGTAGAGTACTCTAGTAGCAAAAGCTTCAGACAAGCATGCATTCAACTGCTCGTCGTGTGCCGCTAAACGGAAACAGACGGTCCATGCCGGGATGCGTACAGATAGGATATAGGATCCAGTTTAAGAAGATGTAATTGGGGTGGTTCGTCATCAAGCGGCACATATGTTTAAATATACATCTCGCTTCACATGCACACTCATCCTCTGTAATATGAAAGCTCTAGCGAATGGATGAGGAGGCCAAAAGAGAAACTCGTCTCGTACAATATATATTCCCGGAGGATGCCATCGCCGGCGCTGCGCTCTATTCTAACGGAAACCTGCTTTAATAACCACTAAAGCAAAGTCAGCGATCTCCTCGAACGGACAGACGGTTCTTCGCGCGATCGATCATAAATAAAAGCACAACATGGTTCAGACAACGGAAAAAGAAAGAGAAGAAACCCTAGCGCGCCGGATCATGCGAACTGCCAACAAAAGTCGAATTTCGCAACCGGCGATGCGACGGGTGGCCTATCTTACTCTGAATCTACGCTGCAGGCATTAGTATTCTCGAAGAGCAAGATGACTTAGTCTATTCTCGCAAGCGAGGCGATGGGTTTAGTCTAGTCTCTGATAGCGTCAGATGCGAGTGTGATTGGTAGGTGCATAAACAAAGCCGCCATGTTGGTCGCTGACCTTGCCGATCGTTCGATCGATCCGACTGCGTCGGGTTTCCACGGGAGTTGCTTGTGCATTTGGGGATCCTTTCTTTACGCGCCCTCCCGTGGCTGCCACCCCGGCGGGGAGCTTACGGCGATCTAGGTGGTTGCTAGCTGCCGGTAACATGATTTTCGCCATAAACTAGTGGCTGCCGGTAACATGTACGTAAACAGTTGACAACCACGATTACTCTAAACTGATATTTCATCGCGGTGTCTTATCATCAAGCTGTGCTACATGATTGGTGTTCGGATGGTTTGCGGCCGGAACAAGACCAGTTTTAAACACGGGTCCGATCGAGGAAGATGATGATGAATCAGTTTAATAATATAAGACCGTTTTTGACAAGTGTAGACAGCAGCAAGCACTTGTACGAAATCTGAAGTGTGTCTGTAGGGGAATAATAAGCAACAGAATAAATTTGATATATATGCATAATAACAAACAAGAAAAGGACATAGAGAAGCTCCTAGAAGCAGAATTTGTGCGGCTGCCGGTTTTGCACGTCCATTGCGTACTTGAACGGACCAGATGAATAGTTTATCCGCCAACGAGATTGCTCGACTGCGAATGCTTTGTCTTTTATACAGACAGACAAAACAAACAAACAAAAACGCAGCGAGACTGGATTCCAAAATAAATAAATGAAACAGAGAGTACTGTACAGTTGACCGGAGCTAATAAAAAGAACAGACTACGAACAGGGGTGTTTGTGGACAGGATTCGTTTCGCGTGACACATTTTGTTTCACACCAAAAGCCCTCTTCAATTGCGTCACATACATATTTGAATCTTCTGTGTTCAAATTGGGATATGGTCGCGAATCCAATCAAATGATTGATACATGATGAGATTATTTCTCAATTGGGACATGCATCGTGCAGATGCATAGGCCGGGGATACATCCTCCTTAAAAAAAAGGAGACGCTAACATGATTCAGTAAACATAGAAAAGTAGTATTACTGTGTTCTTTTTTTTGCGGGAAAGTATTACTGTGTTCTATCTTGTACTATAAGAAACTTTGTGTTGTTAGCCTCAGTAGCAATAAACTACTTCCTTCATATCGATTGTAATAACATCTTATATTATAGAACAAAGGGAATAGTAGCAAAGTAAAGATACAAATTGTGGAGCTTCAAGAATGACAAAGACACTAATAAAAGCCTCTCTCTTGGCGGGAACATCTCGTCCCGCTAAACGCCGCCCCACGAGCCTTCTACCCGAAAGTTCGTTCTCGGCAAACATCAACTTTTAGTTCCCATACCAGAAATAGAGCTTTAGATCTTAAAGCGTTTCTAACTGGTCCCCTATCCTGCATTAGAGGAGGCTAAATTTCATTTTCCTTCTTAACCGACACCTAATTGAACTCTTAAAACCTTTAGTGGAGGATAAAATTAGTATGTGGCCACCGTGACTTTTAAATATACTCGCCCGCCCTCCCATGGAGTAAAAAAATCCTGACACCCACTTCTCCTTCTCTTCCATTTCGTCGTCGCCCACACCCCCGCCCCCATCCACTTCGACGCCGCTCCGGCGCCGATAATTGCCAGACCTAGCCGCCGTCGCTCCCCGCCACCCACCCACAGCGTGGATCCATGCAGCCGCGAACAGTCCCGAGCTCGTGACTGCGCCAGCGTTGGTGCTTCCACCTTCCGCGTTGGTGGTTCCTGCTTCCCCGACCTCGCACCACCAAGGGAATACCTCGTTGTGCGGCTGCGCCGATGGTGGACGTGGGTCACGGAGATCACTGACAGCGAGATGCATGAGAGGATGTGGATCTTTTTTTTCACTCTGTGGTGCAGGCGGCGCATGAATACAACATTATGTCAGTGTGCCTCCACAGTGCCAACGCCCCGCGGAACTTCCTCGACGACCTACAGTAGTTGGTGCCCGTCGACCCTCGGGTGGTCACCGCATGGGATATGCGGGAAGACCAGGAGGCCGCGAGCGCCATGAGGCGGAGCAAGCCAGCGATATGTACATGGTGGAGCTCCGTTGCCTATACCCGGAGTGTGCTGATGCGGGGTGCCGGTTGTACGTGCATTACAAGGATGGGGCGACGGAGGCCATTAACCTTTGCTAGTGACTTTGACGAAGACGGCGGTGACAACGGAGAGGGACAGGGCGTTGGCGGCAGAGCGGGCCAGGGCGGTGCCGGCGGAGCGGACGAGGAGCACATGACTGAATGGGACTATGAGAGGTTGATGAACGAGAGTATCAATAGTGAGAGCGAGTAGTTTTTTAGTTTTTATGCAATCTAATTTAAATTTTATTTAAGTTATGTAAAGCAGTTTATGCAACTGGTTGAATCGAGTTTGGAAATCAAGTTTTATTGCGTTGTTTGAATCAAATTTGCATCGAGTTTGTGTTATTTTCTAGTGAGTTAAGTTTAGGAGCTTAGTTAGAAATGAAACTTTTCTAGAGTAGCAAATATACTCATCTAAAGGACTCGGCCGTACCCTACTCTAAATTATAGTGGGAACGGTTAGAGATGTTGTTACTTACAGTAATGCTAAAAATGCAAATGGAATAAATTATATACACTGAAAGGATCGATATGGTTGACTAGAAGGGGGTGGTTGAATAGGCAACTAACAATTTTTAGCTTTTCTTTGCCAAATTAAACTTTGCATCAAAGTAGGTTGTCTAGATGTGCAACTAGGTAAGCAACCTATATGATGGAACAACAACGAGCACACAAGCAAGCAAGAGAAGTAACACTAATAAGTTTGCACAAGTAAAGGTATGAGATAACCAAGAGTGGAGCCGGTGAAGACAAGGATGTGTTACCGAAGTTCCTTCCTTTTGAGGGGAAGTACGTCTCCGTTGGAACGGTGTGGAGGCACAATGCTCCCCAAGAAGCCACTAGGGCCACCGTATTCTCCTCACGCCCTCACACAATGCGAGATGCCGTGATTCCACTATTGGTGCCCTTGGAGGCGGCGACCGAGCCTCTGCAAATAAGGCTGGGGCAATCTCCACAACTTAATTGGAGGCTCCCAACAACACCACGAAGCTTCACCACAATGGACTATGGCTCCGTAGTGGCCTCAACCGTCTAGGGTGCTCAAACATCCAAGAGTAACAAGATCCGCTAGGGATTGGTGGGGGAATCAAATTTCTCTTGGTGGAAGTGTAGATCGGGGCCTTCTTAACCAATCCCGAGCAAATCAACAAGTTTGATTGGCTAGGGAGAGAGATCGGGCGAAAATGGAGCTTAGAGCATTAATGGAGCTTTGGGGGGAAGAGGTAAGTCAACGAAGACGAAGAGGACCCCCTTTTATAGAAGGGGATCCCATCTAACCGTTACCCCCAAAACAGCCCCGCAGAGGGCGGTACTACCGCAAGTGGCAGCGGTATTACCGCTGGACCCAGCGGTACTTCCGCTCCCCCTTGCGGTACTACCGCCTAGCCTGGGAAGGATTGAAGGGAGAGCAGAAATCGTGCCTAGCGCAGTACTGCCGCAGTGGTAGGACGGTACTACCGCCCTCGAGCGGTGTTGCCGCTTCTACTACCGCTGCAAAGTGCCGCTCAACCCGACACGAGATGCGACCCCCTCGAGTCGACACGGTAGTAGCCCGGTACCGCAGCGGTACTGCGGCTGAGAACCACAAGCGGTACTACCGCTGGGTACCGCGGTACTACCGCTCGGACACAAAACAGCACAATTGCAAGGGGAACGAGCTCTCCAGTTGAAGCGGAAAGGCTCAGAGGGTGAGATAAGGATGTGTACGTGTTGATTCCACCCAAGCCTTACCAAAGCAGACCCCCTCTTGATAGAACGGTGACTCCTACGAAACTAGTCCACCAAACAAGAAATGAAAGAGCTACACCGTCTTGAAAAACACTCCGAGGGGAAAGAAATCGTCTCATGCCAAAGGATGAATCTCTGAAAGGCTCAAAGCACACAGTTAGTCCGCAAACATGTTGTCATCAATCACCAAAACTACATCGAGAGAGATATGCCTTAACAATCTCCCCCTTTTTGGTGGACTGATGACAACTAGGGATTTGCACAGGGATAAGGCATGAAAGTAAAGATACTCAGGACTACAAAATATAGACGGGCTCCCCCTGAATGTGTGCACCTAGTTAGTAGTTCCTTTGGAATGCAAGACACACACATTAGGATCAACACTCCCCCTATATTTTATAGTCCAACAATCTAAGCATAGGAAACATGCAACTCATAAGATACCAAAGTACTAGATAGACATAGATAATGAAGATAAAGATAAGGTAGCACATGTCTCACACCACATGTCTGGAACTTAGGTCTCACTGACACAAAACCAAACAAAGCAAATGGCGAGAAAACACATCGACACCACAAACCACAAAGACACACTCGCAACACGGCAACAGTAGCAACACAAATCCCTAACCACTCTCCCCCTTTGGCATTGAGACACCAAAAGGGCAAAGAGAATTGCTACGGCTCCAGGTGATAGCAAGCTAAGAATCTCAAACATCACATCCCAGCGGGATCGTCTGCACCGCCGTCATTGGTCGGAAACTGCTCTGTGTCTGAATAAGTCCACTGGCAATGCTGCTGAACCCACTCCTCCTCATCAGTGATCCTCTCCTCAGATCCACTGTTAATAGTGGCACCCAACTGGCGCATGAGCTCCTTGTGACGTCTACGAGCCTTCTTCTCAGAGACATGAGACATGTAATGGCCATGAGACTCCATGCAGAAAAGTTTCTTCATCTTGCGCTTAATCCTCTTAGCCCATGAGGGCTGCACACCAGAGGGCTCATAGTCCTCATCCTTGTCGGCCCCAGCCTCGTCCTCGGTCTTCATGTCAGCCTCAGAAGGTGGATCACCAGATCGAGGGGCATGGGTGCCCCTGTTGTCCTTCTTCCTCAGACGCTTGATATCATGAGAAATCTCAAGGAAATATGCCCTAGAGGCAATAATAAAGTTATTATTTATTTCGTTATATCATGATAAATGTTTATTATTCATGCTAGAATTGTATTAACCGGAAACATAGTACATGTGTGAATACATAGACAAACAGAGTGTCACTAGTATGCCTCTACTTGACTAGCTCGTTGATCAAAGATGGTTATGTTTCCTAACCATGGACATGAGTTGTCATTTGATTAACGGGATCACATCATTAGGAGAATGATGTTATTGAATTGACCCATTCCGTTAGCATAGCACTTGATCCTTTAGTTTGTTGCTATTGCTTCCTTCATGACTTATACGTATTCCTATGACTATGAGATTATGCAACTCCCGTTTACCGGAGGAACACTTTGTGTGCTACCAAACGTCACAACGTAACTGGGTGATTATAAAGGTGTTCTACAGGTGTCTCCGAAGGTACTTGTTGGGGTGGCGTATTTTGAGATTAGGATTTGTCACTCCGATTGTCGGAGAGGTATCTCTGGGCCCTCTCGGTAATGCACATCACTTAAGCCTTGCAAGCATTGCAACTAATGAGTTAGTTGCGGGATGATGTATTACGGAACGAGTAAAGAGACTTGCCGGTAACGAGATCGAACTAGGTATTGAGATACCGACGATCGAATCTCGGGCAAGTAAAATACCGATGACAAAGGGAACAACGTATGTTGTTATGTGGTCTGACCGATAAAGATCTTCGTAGAATATGTAGGAGCCAATATGAGCATCCAGGTTCCGCTATTGGTTATTGACCGGAGACGTGTCTCGATCATGTCTACATAGTTCTTGAACCCGTAGGGTCCGCACGTTTAACGCTATGATGATAGTTATATTATGAGTTTATATATTTTTATGTACCGAAGGAGTTTGGAGTCCCGGATGAGATCGGGGACATGACGAGGAGTCTCGAAATGGTCGACACATAAAGATCGATATATTGGACGACTATATTCAGACTTCGGAAAGGTTCCGAGTGATTCGGGTATTTTTAGGAGTACCGGAGAGTTACGGGAATTCGCCGAGGAGTATATGGGCCTTATTGGGCCATACGGGAATAGAGGAGATAGGCCAAAAGGAAGGAGGCCTACGCCCCCCCTCTGGTCCGAATTGGACAAGGGGTGCAGCCCCCTTTTCCTTCCCCCTCTCCTCCTCTTTCCTTCACTCCTACTCCAACAAGGAAAGGAGGAGTCCTACTCTAGGACTCCCCCTTGGCGCGCCCTCCTCCTAGGCCGGCCGCCTCCCCCTTGCTTCTTTATATACAGGGGCAGGGGGGCACCTCTAGACACACAAGTTGATTAAGTTGATCGTCTCTTAGCCGTGTGCGGTGCCCCCCTCCACCATAGTCCACCTCGATAATACTGTAGCGGTGCTTAGGCGAAGCCCTGCGTCGGTAGAACATCAACATCGTCACCACGCCGTCATGCTGACGAAACTCTCCCTGAATACTCGGCTGGATCGGAGTTCGAAGGATGTCATCGGGATGAACGTGTGCTGAACTCGGAGGTGCCGTATGTTCGGTACTTGATCGGTCTGATCGTGAAGACGTACGACTACATCAACCGCGTTGTGCTAACGCTTCCGCTTTCGGTCTACAAGGGTATGTAGACATTACTCTCCCCTCTCGTTGCTATGCATCACCATGATTTTGCGTGTGCGTAGGAAATGTTTTGAAATTACTACGTTCCCCAACAGTGGCATCCGAGCCAGGTTATATGCGTAGATGTCATATGCACGAGTAGAACACAAGTGAGTTGTGGGTGATATAAGTCATACTGCTTACCAGCATGTCATACTTTGGTTCGGCGGTATTGTTGGATGAAGCGGCCCGGACCGACATTACGCGTACGCTTACGCGAGACTGGTTTTACCGCCGTGCTATGCACACAGGTGACTAGCGGGTCTTAGTTTCTCCAACTTTAGTTGAACCGAGTGTGGCTACGCCCGATCCTTGCGAAGGTTAAAACAACACCAACTTGACAAACTATCGTTGTGGTTTTGATGCGTAGGTAAGAACGGTTCTTGCTAAGCCCATAGCAGCCACGTAAAACTTGCAACAACAAAGTAGAGGACGTCTAACTTGTTTTTGCAGGGCATGTTGTGATGTGATATGGTCAAGACGTGATGAGATATAAGTTGTTGTATAAGATGATCATGTTTTGTTGAAGTTATTGGCAACTGGCAGAAGCCTTATGGTTGTCTCTTTATTGCATAAGATGCAAGCGCCAAATAATTGCTTTACAATTATCGCTATGTGATAGCAATAGTTGCAAGAGCAATAGTTGGCGAGACGACCATGTGACGACACATTGATATAGATCAAGATGATGGAGATCATGGTGTCATGCCGGTGACGATGGAAATCATGACGATGTTTTGGAGATGGAGATCAAAGGCACAAGATGATGATGGCCATATCATGTCACATATTTTGATTGCATGTGATGTTTATCTTTTATGCATCTTATCTTGCTTTAATTTATGGTAGCATTATAAGATGATCTCTCACTAAATTTCAAGATAAAAGTGTTCTCCCTGAGTATGCACCGTTGCCAAAATTCGTCGTGCCCAGACACCACGTGATGATCGGGTGTGATAAGCTCTACGTCCATCTACAACGGGTGCAAGCCAGTTTTGCACACGCAGAATACTCAGGTTAAACTTGATGAGCCTGGCATATGCAGATATGGCCTCGGAACACGGAGACCGAAAGGTCGAGCGTGAATCAAATAGTAGATATGATTAACATAGTGATGTTCACCATTGAAAACTACTCTATTTCATGTGATGATCGGTTATGGTTTAGTTGATTTGGATCACGTGATCACTTAGAAGATTATAGGGATGTCTTTCTAAGTGGAAGTTCTTAAGTAATATGATTAATTGAACTTAAATTTATCATGAACTTAGTACTGGTAGTATTAGCATATCTATGTTGTAGATCAATAGCTCGTGTTTAGCTCCCCTGTTTTATTTTTGATATGTTCCTAGAGAAAACTAAGTTGAAAGATGTTAGTAGCAATGATGCGGATTGGATCCGTGATCTGAGGTTTATTCGCATTGCTGCACAGAAGAATTATGTCCTTAATGCACTGCTAGGTGACATACCTATTGCAGAAGCAGATGCAGACATCATGAACGTTTGGCTAGCTCAATATGATGACTACTTGATAGTTTAGTGCACCATGCTTAACAGCTTAGAATCGGGACTTCAAAGACGTTTTGAACGTCATGGATCATATGGATGTTCCAGGAGTTGAAGTTAATATTTCAAGCAAATACCCGAGTTGAGAGATATGAAGTCTCCAACAAGTTATATAGCTAAAAGATGGAGGAGAATAGCTCAAGCAGTGAGCATGTGTTCAGATTGTCTGGGTACTACAATCGCTTGAATCAAGTGGGAGTTAATCTTCCAGATAAAATAGTGATTGACAGAATTCTCTAGTCACCATCACCAAGTTAGTAGAACTTCGTTATGAACTATAGTATGCAAGGGATGATGAAAACGATTCCCGAGATTTTCATGATGATGAAATCGATGAAGGTAGAAATCAAGAAAGAGCATCAAGTGTTGATGATTAACAAGACCACTAGTTTCAAGAAAAGGGCAAAGGGAAAGAAAGGGAACTTCAAGAAGAACAGCAAGCAAGTTGCTGCTTAAGTGAAGAAGCCCAAGTCTGGACCTAAGCCTGAGACTAAGTGCTTCTACTGCAAAGGGACTGGTCACTGGAAGCGGAACTGCCCCAAGTATTTGGCGGATAAGAAGGATGGCAAAGTGAACAAAGGTTTATTTGATATACAGATTATTGATGTGTATTTTTACTAGTGTTCGTAGCAACCCCTCGGTATTTGATATTGGTTCAGTTGCTAAGAGTAGTAACTCGAAACGGGAGTTGCAGAATGAACATAGACTAGTTAAGGGTGAAGTGACGATGTGTGTTGGAAGTGGTTCCAAGATTGATATGATCATCATCGCACACTCCCTATACTTTCGGGATTAATGTCGAACCTAAATAAGTGTTATTTAGTGTTTGCATTGAGCATGAATATGATTGGATCATGTTTATTACAATACGATTATTCATGTAAGTTAGAGAATAATTGTTGTTCTGTTTACATGAATAAAACCTTCTATGGTCATACACCCAATGAAAATGGTTTGTTGGATCTCGATCGTGGTGATACACATTTTTATAATATTGAAGCCAAAAGATGCAAAGTTAATAATGATAGTGCAACTTATTTGTGACACTGCCGTTTAGGTCATATTGGTGTAAAGCGCATGAAGAAAATCCATGCTGATGGGCTTTTGGAATCACTTGATTATGAATCAGTTGATGCTTGCAAACCATGCCTCATGGGCAAGATGACTAAGACTCCGTTCTCCGGAACAATGGAGCGAGCAACAGATTTGTTGGAAATCATACATATTGATGTATGTGATCCGATGAATATTGAGGCTCGCGGCAGGTATCATTATTTTCTGATCTTCACAGATGATTTGAGCAGATATGAGTATATCTACTTGATGAAACACAAGTCTGAAACATTTGAAAAGTTCAAAGAATTTTAGAGTGAAGTGGAGAATCATCGTAACAAAAAATAAAAGTTTCTACGATATGATCGCAGAAGTAAAATATTTGAGTTACGAGTTTGGCCTTCAGTTAAAACAATGTGAAATAGTTTCACTACTCACCCCACCTGGAACACCACAGTGTAATGGTGTGTCCGAACATCATAACCGTACTTTATTAGATATGGTGCGATCTATGATGTCTCTTACTGATTTACCACTATTGTTTTGGGGTTATGCATTAGAGACAGCTACATTCACATTAAATAGGGCACCATCTAAATCTGTTGAGACGACACCGTATGAACTATGGTTTGGCAAGAAACCTAAGTTGTCGTTTCTTAAAGTTTGAGGTTGCAATGCTTATGTGAAAAAGGTTCAACCTAATAAGCTCAAACCCAAATGGGAGAAGTGCATCTTCATAGGATACCCAAAAGAAAATGTTGGGTACACCTTCTATCACAGATCCGAAGGCAAGATATTCGTTGCGGAGAATGGATTCTTTCTAGAGAAGGAGTTTCTCTCGAAAGAAGTGAGTGGGATGAAAGTAGAACTTGATGAGGTAACTGTACCTGCTCCCTTATTGGAAAGTAGTTCATCACAGAAATATGTTCCTGTGACTACTACACCAATTAGTGAGGAAGCTAATGATGACGATCATGTAACTTCAGATCAAGTTGCTACCGAACCTCGTAGGTAAACCAGAGTGAGATCCGCACCAGAGTGGTACGGTAATCCTGTTCTGGAGGTCATGTTACTTGACCATGACGAGCCTACGAACTATGAGGAAGCGATGATGAGCCCAGATTCCGCGAAATGGCTTGAGGCCATGAAATCTGAGATGAGATCCATGTATGAGAACAAAGTATGGACTTTGATTGACTTGCCCATTGATCGGCGAGCCATTGAGATTAAATGGATCTTCAAGAGGAAGACGGACGCTGATAGTAGTGTTACTATCTACAAAGCTAGAATTGTCGCAAAAAGGTTTTCGACAAGTTCAAGGTGTTGACTACGATGAGAGTTTCTCACTCGTATCTATGCTTAAGTCTGTCCGAATCATGTTAGCAAGTGCCGCATTTTATGAAATCTGGCAAATGGATAAACAAAACTGCATTCCTTAATGGATTTATTAAAGAAGAGTTGTATATGATGCAACCAGAAGGTTTTGTCAATCCTAAAGGTACTAACAAAATATGCAAGCTCCAGCGATCCATCTATGGACTAGTGCAAGCATCTCGGAGTTGGAATATACGCTTTGATAAGTTGATCAAAGCATATAGTTTTATACAGACTTGCGGTGAAGCCTGTATTTACAAGAAAGTGAGTGGGAGCATTACAACATTTCTGATAAGTATATGTGAATGACATATTGTTGATCGGAGATAATGTATAATTATTTTGCAAAGCATAAAGGAATGTTTGAAAGGAGTTTTTAAAAGGAAGACCTCGGTGAAGCTGCTTACATATTGAGCATCAAGATCTATAGAGATAGATCAAGATGCTTGATAAGTTTTTCAATGAGTACATACCTTGACAAGATTTTGAAATAGTTCAAAATGGAACAGTCAAAGAAGGAGTTTTCTTGCCTGTGTTACAAGGTGTGAAGTTGAGTAAGACTCAAAACCCGACCACGGCAGAAGATAGAAAGAGAATGAAAGTCATTCCCTATGCCTTAGCCATGCTATGTACCAGACCTATTGTATACCCTGCCCTGAGTTTGGCAAGGGAGTACAATAGTGATCTAGGAGTTGATCACTGGACATTGGTCAAAATTATCCTTATTGGAATAAGGATATGTTTCTCGACTATGGAGGTGACAAAAGGTTTGTCGTAAAGGGTTACGTCAATGCAAGTTTTGACACTGATCCAGATGACTCAAAGTCTTAGTCTTGATACATATTTAAAGTGGGAGAAATTAGATAGAGTAGCTCCGTGTAGAGCATTGTTGACATAGAAATTTGCAAAATACATAGAGATCTGAATGTACCGGACCCGTTGACTAAACTTCTCTCACAAGCAAAACATGATCACACCTCAGTACTCTTTGGGTGTCAATCACATAGCGATGTGAACTAGATTATTGACTCTAGTAAACCCTTTGGGTGTTGGTCACATGTCGATGAGAACTATGGGTGTTAATCACATGGTGATGTGAACTATTGGTATTAAATCACATGGCGATGTGAACTAGATTATTGACTCTAGTGCAAGTGGGAGACTGAAGGAAATATGCCCTAGAGGCAATAATAAAGTTATTATTTATTTCCTTATATCATGATAAATTTTTATTATTCATGCTAGAATTGTATTAACCGGAAACATAATACATGTGTGAATACATAGACAAACAGAGTGTCACTAGTATGCCTCTACTTGACTAGCTCATTGATCAAAGATGGTTATGTTTCCTAACCATAGACATGAGTTGTCATTTGATTAACGGGATCACATCATTAGGAGAATGATGTGATTGACTTGACCCATTCCGTTAGCATAGCACTTGATCCTTTAGTTTGTTGCTATTGCTTCCTTCATGACTTATACATGTTCCTATGTCTATGAGATTACGCAACTCCCGTTTACCGGAGGAACACTTTGTGTGCTACCAAACGTCACAACGTAACTGGGTGATTATAAAGGTGCTCTACAGGTGTCTCCAAAGGTATTTATTGGGGTGACGTATTTCGAGATTAGGATTTGTCACTCCGATTGTCGGAGAGGTATCTCTGGGCCCTCTCGGTAATGCACATCACTTAAGCCTTGCAAGCATTGCAACTAATGAGTTAGTTGCGGGATGATGTATTACGGAATGAGTAAAGAGACTTGCCGGTAACGAGATTGAACTAGGTATTGAGATACCGACGATCGAATCTCGGGCAAGTAACATACCAATGACAAAGGGAACAACGTATGTTGTTATGTGGTCTGACCGATAAAGATCTTCGTAGAATATGTAGGAGCCAATATGAGCATCCAGGTTCCGCTATTGGTTATTGACCGGAGACGTGTCTCGGTCATGTCTACATAGTTCTCGAACCCGTAGGGTCCGCAAGCTTAACGCTACGATGACAGTTATATTATGAGTTTATATGTTTTGATGTACCGAAGGAGTTCGGAGTCCCGGATGAGATCGGGGACATGACGAGGAGTCTCAAAATGGTCGAAACGTAAAGATCGATATATTGGACGACTATATTCGGACTTCGGAAAGGTTCCGATTGATTCAGGTATTTTTTGGAGTACCGGAGAGTTACGGGAATTCGCCGGGGAGTATATGGGCCTTATTGGGCCATACAGGAATAGAGGAGATAGGCCAAAAGGAAGGAGGCCTGCGCCCCCCCTCTGGTCCGAATTTGACAAGGGGCGCAGCCCCCTTTTCCTTCTCCCCCTCCTCCTCTTTCCTTCACTCCTACTTCAACAAGGAAAGGAGGAGTCCTACTCCCGGTGGGAGTAGGACTCCCCCTTGGCGCGCCCTCCTCTAGGCCGGCCGCCTCCCCCCTTGCTCCTTTATATACAGGGGCAGGGGGTGAAGGAAATATGCCCTAGAGGCAATAATATAGTTATTATTCATTTCCTTATATCATGATAAATGTTTATTATTCATGCTAGAATTGTATTAACCGGAAACATAATACATGTGTGAATACATAGACAAACTTAGTGTCACTAGTATGCCTCTACTTGACTAGCTCGTTAATCAAAGATGGTTATGTTTCCTAACCATGAACAAGGTGTTGTTATTTGATTAACGAGGTCACATCATTAGTTGAATGATCTGATTGACATGACCCATTTCATTAGCTTAGCACCCGATCGTTTAGTATGTTGCTATTGCTTTCTTCATGACTTATAAATGTTCCTATGACTATGAGATTATGCAACTCCCGTTTACCGGAGGAACACTTTGTGTGCTACCAAACGTCACAACGTAACTGGGTGATTATAAAGGAGCTCTACAGGTGTCTCCAAAGGTAGATGTTGGGTTGGCGTATTTCGAGATTAGGATTTGTCACTCCGATTGTCGGAGAGGTATCTCTGGGCCCTCTCGGTAATGCACATCACATAAGACTTGCAAGCATTACAACTAATATGTTAGTTGTGAGATGATGTATTACGGAACGAGTAAAGAGACTTGCCAGTAACGAGATTGAACTAGGTATTGGATAGCGACGATCGAATCTCGGGCAAGTAACATACCGATGACAAAGGGAACAACATATGTTGTTATGCGGTCTGACCGATAAAGATCTTCGTAGAATATGTAGGAGCCAATATGGGCATCCAGGTCCCGCTATTGGTTATTGACCGGAGATGTGTCTTAGTCATGTCTGCATTGTTCTCGAACCGTAGGGTCCGCACGCTTAACGTTACGATGACAGTTATTATGGGTTTATGCATTTTGATGTACCGAAGTTAGTTCGGAGTCCCGGATGTGATCACGGACATGACGAGGAGTCTCGAAATGGTCGAGACATAAAGATTGATATATTTGAAGCCTATGTTTGGATATCGGAAGTGTTCCGGGTGAAATCGGTATTTTACCGGAGTACCGGGAGGTTACCGGAACCCCCCGGGAGCTATATGGCCCTTAGTGGGCTTTAGTGGAAAATGAGAAAGGGGCAGCCCAAGGTGGGCAGCGCGCCTCCCCCCTCCCCTAGTCCTATTGGGAGAAGGAGAGGTGGCCGGCCCCCCTCTCTCTCTTTCCCCCTCGGGGAATCCTATTCCAACTAGGATTGGGGGGAGTCCTACTCCCGGTAGGAGTAGGACTCCTCCTGCGCCCTCCTCCTGGCCGGCCGCCCCCTCCCCCTTGGATCCTTTATACACGGAGGCAGGGGACACCCCTAGACACACAAGTTGATCCTTGAGATCGTTCCTTAGCTGTGTGCGGTGCCCCCTGCCACCATATTCCACCTCGATCATATTGTAGTGGTGCTTAGGCGAAGCCCTGCGATAGTAGAACATCAAGATCGTCACCACGCCGTCGTGCTGATGGAACTCCTCCCCGACGCTTTGCTGGATCAGAGCCCGGGGATCGTCATCGAGATGTACGTGTGCCTAGAACTCGGAGGTGCCGGAGTAACGGTGCTTGGATCAGTCGGATCGGGAAGACGTACGACTACTTCCTCTATGTTGCGTCAACGCTTCCGCAGTCGGTCTGCGTAGGTACGTAGAAAACACTCTCCCCCCCTCGTTGCTGTGCATCACCATGATCTTGCGTGTGCGTAGGAATTTTTTTGAAATTACTGCGTTCCCCAACAGTGGCATCCGAGCCAGGTTTTATGGTTTGATGTTATATGCACGAGTAGAACACAAGTGAGTTGTGGGCGATATAAGTCATACTGCCTACCAGCATGTCATACTTTGGTTTGGCGGTATTGTTGGACGAGATGACCCGGACCGACATTACGCGTACGCTTACGCGAGACTGGTTCTCCCGACGTGCTTTGCACATAAGTGGCTTGCGGGCGACAGTCTCTCCAACTTTAGTTGAACCAAGTGTGGCTATGCCCGGTCCTTGCGAAGGTTAAAATGGAGTCTATTTGACAAACTATCGTTGTGGTTTTGATGCGTAGGTGAGATTGGTTCTTGCTTAAGCCCGTAGCAGCCACGTAAAACTTGCAACAACAAAGTAGAGGACGTCTAACTTGTTTTTGCAGGGCATGTTGTGATGTGATATGGCCAAGACATGGTGCTAAATTTTATTGTATGAGATGATCATGTTTTGTAACCGAGTTATCGGCAACTGGCAGGAGCCATATGGTTGTCGCTTTATTGTATGCAATGCAATCGCGATGTAATGCATTACTTTATCACTAAGCGGTAGCGATAGTCATGGAAGCATAAGATTGGCGAGACAACAACGATGCTACGATGGAGATCAAGGTGTCGCGCCGGTGACAATGGTGATCATGACGGTGCTTCGGAGATGGAGATCACAGGCACAAGATGATGATGGCCATATCATATCACTTATATTGATTGCATGTGATGTTTATCTTTTATGCATCTTATCTTGCTTTGATTGACAGTAGCATTATAAGATGATCTCTCACTAAATTATCAAGAAGTGTTCTCCCTGAGTATGCACCGTTGCCAAAGTTCATCGTGCCCAGACACCACGTGATGATCGGGTGTGATAAGCTCTACGTCCATCTACAACGGGTGCAAGCCAGTTTTGCACACGCAGAATACTCGGGTTATACTTGACGAGCCTAGCATATGCAGATATGGCCTCGGAACACGGAGACCGAAAGGTCGAGCGTGAATCATATAGTAGATATGATCAACATAATGATGTTCACCATTGAAGACTAATCCATCTCACGTGATGATCGGTTATGGTTTAGTTGATTTGGATCACGTGATCACTTAGAAGATTAGAGGGATGTCCATCTAAGTGGGAGTTCTTAAGTAATATGATTAATTGAACTTTAATTTATCATGAACTTAGTCCTGGTAGTATTAGCATATCTATGTTGTAGATCAATAGCTCGCGTTGTTGCTTTCATATGTTTATTTTGATATGTTCCTAGAGAAAATTGTGTTGAAAGATGTTAGTAGCAATGATGCGGATTGGATCCGTGATCTGAGGTTTATCCTCATTGCTGCACAGAAGAATTATGTCCTTGATGCACCGCTAGGTGACAGACCTATTGCAGGAGCAGATGCAGACGTTATGAACGTTTGGCTAGCTCAATATGATGACTACTTGATAGTTTAAGTGCACCATGCTTAACGGCTTAGAATCGGGACTTCAAAGACGTTTTGAACGTCATGGACCATATGAGATGTTCCAGGAGTTGAAGTTAATATTTCAAGCAAATACCCGAGTTGAGAGATATGAAGTCTCCAACAAGTTCTATAGCTAAAAGATGGAGGAGAATCGCTCAACTAGTGAGCATGTGCTCAGATTGTCTGGGTACTACAATCGCTTGAAGCAAGTGGGAGTTAATCTTCCAGATAAGATAGTGATTGACAGAATTCTCTAGTCACCATCACCAAGTTAGTAGAACTTCGTGATGAACTATAATATGCAAGGGATAACGGAAACAACTATAATATGTTGGGTTTCGTAGTAATTTCAAAAAATTTCCTACGCACACGCAAGATCATGTGATGCATAGCAACGAGAGGGGAGAGTGTTGTCTACGTACCCACACAGACCGACTGCGGAAGCGTTGACGCAACGTAGAGGAAGTAGTCGTACGTCTTCACGATCCAACCGATCAAGCACCGAAACTACGGCACCTCCGAGTTCGAGCACACGTTCAGCTCGATGACGATCCCTGGACTCCGATCCAGCAAAGTGTCGGGGAAGAGTTCTGTCAGCACGACGGCGTGGTGACGATCTTGATGTACTACAGCAGCAGGGCTTCGCCTAAACTCCGCTACAGTATTATCGAGGAATATGGTGGCTGGGGGCACCGCACACGGCTAGGGAATAGATCACGTGGATCAACTTATGTGTTCTAGGGTGCCTCTACCTCAGCATATAAAGGACTAGAGGGGGGAGGCTGGCCGGCCAAGGGAGGGCGCGCCAGGAGAGTCCTACTCCCTCTGGGAGTAGGATTCCCCCCCCCCAATCCTAGTTGGAATAGGATTCCTTGAGGGGGGAAAGAGAGAGAGGGGGCCGGCCACCTCTCCTAGTCCTAATAGGACTAGGGGAAGGGGGGAGGCGCACAACCACCTTGGGCTGCCCCTTTCTCCTTTCCACTAAAGCCCACAAAGGCCCATATAGCTCCCGGGGGGGGGGGGGTTCCGGTAACCTCCTGGTACTCCGGTAAAATCCCGATTTCACCCGGAACACTTCCGATATCCAAACATAGGCTTCCAATATATCAATCTTTACGTCTCGACCATTTCGAGACTCCTCGTCATGTCCGTGATCACATCCGGGACTCCGAACAACCTTCGGTACATCAAAATGCATAAACTCATAATATTACTGTCATCGTAACCTTAAGCGTGCGGACCCTACGGGTTCGAGAACAATGTAGACATGACCGAGACACGTCTCCGGTCAATAACCAATAGCGGGACCTGGATGCCCATATTGGCTCCTACATATTCTATGAAGATCTTTATCGGTCAGACCGCATAACAACATACGTTGTTCCCTTTGTCATCGGTATGTTACTTGCCCGAGATTCGATCGTCGGTATCCAATACCTAGCTCAATCTCATTACCGGCAAGTCTCTTTACTCGTTTCGTAATACATCATCTCACAACTAACATATTAGTTGTAATGCTTGCAAGGCTTATGTGATGTGCCTTACCGAGAGGGCCCAGAGATACCTCTCCGACAATCAGAGTGACAAATCCTAATCTCGAAATACGCCAACCCAACATCTACCATTGGAGACACCTGTAGAGCTCCATTATAATCACCCATTTACGTTGTGACGTTTGGTAGCACACAAAGTGTTCCTCCGGCAAACGGGAGTTGCATAATCTCATAGTCATAGGAACATGTATAAGTCATGAAGAAAAGCAATAGCAACATACTAAACGATCGGGTGCTAAGCTAATGGAATGGGTCATGTCAATCAGATCATTCAACTAATGATGTGACCTCGTTAATCAAATAACAACTCTTTGTTCATGGTTAGGAAACGTAACCATCTTTGATTAACGAGCTAGTCAAGTAGAGGCATACTAGTGACACTCTGTTTGTCTATGTATTCACACATGTATTATGTTTCTGGTTAATACAATTCTAGCATGAATAATAAACATTTATCATGATATAAGGAAATAAATAATAACTTTATTATTGCCTCTAGGGCATATTTCCTTCAGCTTAACGGCTTAGAATCGGGACTTCAAAGACGTTTTGAACGTCATGGACCATATGAGATGTTCCAGGAGTTGAAGTTAATATTTCAAGCAAATACCCGAGTTGAGAGATATGAAGTCTCCAACAAGTTCTATAGCTAAAAGATGGAGGAGAATCGCTCAACTAGTGAGCATGTGCTCAGATTGTCTGGGTACTACAATCGCTTGAATCAAGTGGGAGTTAATCTTCCAGATAAGATAGTGATTGACAGAATTCTCTAGTCACCATCACCAAGTTAGTAGAACTTCGTGATGAACTATAATATGCAAGGGATAACGGAAACAACTCCCAAGCTCTTCGTGATGCTGAAATCAACGAAGGTAGAAATCAAGAAAAACATCAAGTGTTGATGGTTGACAAGATCACTAGTTTCAAGAAAAGGGCAGAGGGAAGAAGGGGAACTTCAAGAAAAACAGCAAGCAAGTTGCTGCTCAAGTGAAGAAGCCCAAGTCTGGTCCTAAGCCTGAGACTAAGTGCTTCTACTGCAAAGGGACTGGTCACTGGAAGCGGAACTACCCCAAGTGATTGGCAGATAAGAAGGATGGAAAAGTGAACATAAGTATATTTGATATACATGTTATTGATGTGTACTTTACTAGTGTTTATAGCAAACCCTCAGTATTTGATACTAGTTCAGTTGCTATGATTAGTAACTCGAAACGGGAGTTGCAGAATAAACAGAGACTAGTTAAGGGTGAAGTGACGATGTGTGTTGGAAGTGGTTCCAAGATTGATATGATCATCATCGCACACTCCCTATAATTTCGAGATTAGTGTTGAACCTAAATAAGTGTTATTTGGTGTTTGTGTTGAGCATGAATATGATTTGATCATGTTTATTGTAATACGGTTATTCATTTAAGTAAGAGAATAAATTGTTGTTCTGTTTATATGAATAAAACCTTATATGGTTACACACCCAATGAAAATAGTTCGTTGGATCTCGATCGTAGTGATACACATAATCATAATATTGAAACCAAAAGATGCAAAGTTAATAATGATAGTGCAACTTATTTGTAGCACTGCCGTTTAGGTCATATTGGTGTAAAGCGCATGAAGAAACTCCATGCTGATGGGCTTTTGGAATCACTTGATTATGAATCAGTTGATGCTTGCGAACCATGCCTCATGGGCAAGATGACTAAGACTCTGTTCTTCGGAACAATGGAGCGAGCAACGGATTTGTTGGAAATCATACATACTGATGTATATGGTCCGATGAATATTGAGGCTCGCGACAAGTATCATTATTTTCTGATCTTCACAGATGATTTGAGCAGATATGAGTATATCTACTTGATGAAACATAAGTCTGAAACATTTGAAAAGTTCAAAGAATTTCAGAGTGAAGTGAAAAATCATCGTAACAAGAAAATAAAGTTTCTACGATCTGATCGTAGAGAAGAGTATTTGAGTTATGAGTTTGGCCTTCAGTTAAAAACAATGTGAAATAGTTTCACTACTCATGCCACCTGGAACACCACAATGTAATGGTGTGTCCGAACGTCATAACCATACTTTATTGGATATAGTGCAATCTATGATGTATCTTACCGATCTACCACTATCGTTTTGGGGTTATGCATTAGAGACAGCTGCATTCACGTTAAATAGGGCACCATCTAAATACGTTGAGACGACACCGTATGAACTATGGTTTAGCAAGAAACCTAAGCTGTTGTTTCTTAAAGTTTGAGGTTGCAATGCTTTTGTGAAAAAGTTTCAACCTGATAACCTCAAACCCAAATCGGAGAAATATGTATTCATAGGATACCCAAAGGAGATTGTTGGGTACACCTTCTATCACAGATCCGAAGGCAAGAATTTTGTTGCTAAATTCGGAAACTTTCTGGAGAAGGAGTTTCTCTTGAAAGAAGTGAGTGGGAGGAAAGTAAAACTTGATGAGGTAACTGTACCTCCTCCCTTATTGGAAAGTAGTACATCACAGAAACCGGTTTCTGTGACACCTACACCAATTAGTGAGGAAGCTAATGATGATGATCATGAAACTTCAGATCAAGTTACTACCGAATCTCATAGGTAAACCAGAGTGAGATCCGGACCAGAGTGGTACGGTAATCCTGTTCTGGAAGTCATGTTACTAGACCATGACGAACTTGCGAACTATGAGGAAGCGATGATGAGCCCAGATTCCGCAAAATGGTTTGAGGCCATGAAATCTGAGATATGATCCATGTATGAGAACAAAGTATGGACTTTGATGGATTTGCCCGATGATCGGCAAGCCATAGAAAATAAATGGATCTTCAAGAGGAAGATGGACGCTGATAGTAATGTTACTATCTACAAAGCTCGAATTGTCGCAAAAGGTTTTCGACAAGTTCAAGGTGTTGACTACGATGAGAGTTTCTCACTCGTATCTATGCTTAAGTCTGTTCGAATCATGTTAGCAATTGCCACATTTTATGAAATCTGGCAAATGGATAAACAAAACTGCATTCCTTAATGGATTTATTAAAGAAGAGTTATATACGATGCAACTAGAAGGTTTTGTCGATCCTAAAGGTGTTAACAAAATATGCAAGCTCCAGCAATCCATCTATGGACTGGTACAAGCATCTCGGAGTTGGAATATACGCTTTGATGAGTTGATCAAAGCATATAGTTTTATACAGACTTGCGGTGAAGCCTGTATTTACAAGAAAGTGAGTGGGAGAACTACAGCATTTCTGATAAGTATATGTGAATGACATATTGTTGATCGGAAATAATGTAGAATTATTCTGTAAAGCATAAAGGAGTATTTGAAAGGAGTTTTTTCAAAGAAAGACTTCAGTGAAGCTACTTACATATTGAGCTTCAAGATCTCTAAAGATAGATCAGACGCTTGATAAGTTTTTTCAATGAGTACATACCTTGACAAGATTTTTGAAGTAGTTCAAAATAGAGCAGTCAAAGAAAGAGTTCTTGCCTGTATTACAAGGTGTGAAGTTGAGGAAGACTCAAAGCCCGACCACGGCAGAAGATAGAAAGAGAATGAAAGTCATTCCCTATGCCTTGGCCATAGGTTCTATAAAGTATGTCATGCTGTATACCAGATCTATTGTATACCCTGCACTGATTTAGCAAGGGAGTACGATAGTGATCTAGGAGTAGATCACTGGACAGCGGTCAGAATTATCCTTAGTAAAATAAGGATATGTTTCTCGATTATGGACGTGACAAAAAGGTTCATCGTAAAAAGTTACGTCAATGCAAGTTTTGACACAGATCTGGATGACTCTAAGTCTCGATCTAGATACATATTGAAAGTGGGAGCAATTAGCTAGAGTAGCTCCATGCAGAGCATTGTAGACATAGAATTCGCAAAATACTTACGGATCTGTATGTGACAGATCCGTTGACTAATATTATCTCACAAGCAAAACATGATCACACCTTAGTACTCTTTGGGTGTTAATCACATAAAACAATGTGAACTAGATTATTGACTCTAGTAAACCCTTTGGGTGTTGGTCACATATCGATGTGGACTATGGGTGTTAATCACATGGTGATGTGAACTATTGCTGTTAAATCACATGGCGATGTGAACTAGATTATTGACTCTAGTGCAAGTGGGAGACTGAAGGAAATATGCCCTAGAGGCAATAATATAGTTATTATTTATTTCCTTATATCATGATAAATGTTTATTATTCATGCTAGAATTGTATTAACCGGAAACATAATACATGTGTGAATACATAGACAAACTTAGTGTCACTAGTATGCCTCTACTTGACTAGCTCGTTAATCAAAGATGGTTATGTTTCCTAACCATGAACAAGGTGTTGTTATTTGATTAACGAGGTCACATCATTAGTTGAATGATCTGATTGACATGACCCATTTCATTAGCTTAGCACCCGATCGTTTAGTATGTTGCTATTGCTTCCTTCATGACTTATACATGTTCCTATGACTATGAATTATGCAACTCCCGTTTACCGGAGGAACACTTTGTGTGCTACCAAACGTCACAACATAACTGGGTGATTATAAAGGAGCTCTACAGGTGTCTCCAAAGGTAGATGTTGGGTTGGCGTATTTCGAGATTAGGATTTGTCACTCCGATTGTCGGAGAGGTATCTCTGGGCCCTCTCGGTAATGCACATCACATAAGCCTTGCAAGCATTACAACTAATATGTTAGTTGTGAGATGATGTATTACGGAACGAGTAAAGAGACTTGCCGGTAACGAGATTGAACTAGGTATTGGATACCGACGATCGAATCTCGGGCAAGTAACATACCGATGACAAAGGGAACAACGTATGTTGTTATGCGGTCTGACCGATAAAGATCTTCGTAGAATATGTAGGAGCCAATATGGGCATCCAGGTCCCGCTATTGGTTATTGACCGAAGATGTGTCTCAGTCATGTCTGCATTGTTCTCGAACCGTAGGGTCCGCACGCTTAACGTTACGATGACAGTTATTATGGGTTTATGCATTTTGATGTACCGAAGTTAGTTCGGAGTCCCGGATGTGATCACGGACATGACGATGAGTCTTGAAATGGTCGAGACATAAAGATTGATATATTGGAAGCCTATGTTTGGATATCAGAAGTGTTCCGGGTGAAATCGGTATTTTACCGGAGTACCGGGAGGTTACCGGAACCCCCCGGGAGCTATATGGGCCTTAGTGGGCTTTAGTGGAAAAGGAGAAAGGGGCAGCCCAAGGTGGGCCGCGCGCCTCCCCCCTCCCCTAGTCCTATTAGGACAAGGAGAGGTGGCCGGCCCCCCTCTCTCTCTTTCCCCCTCGGGGAATCCTATTCCAACTAGGATTGGGGGGGAGTCCTACTCCCGGTAGGAGTAGGACTCCTCCTGCGCCCTCCTCCTGGCCGGCCGCCCCCTCCCCCTTGGATCCTTTATATACAGAGGCAGGGGACACCCCAAGACACACAAGTTGATCCTTGAGATCGTTCCTTAGCCGTGTGCGGTGCCCCCTGCCACCATATTCCACCTCGATCATATTGTAGCGGTGCTTAGGCGAAGCCCTGCAACAGTAGAACATCAAGATCGTCACCACGCCGTCGTGCTGACGGAACTCCTCCCCAACGCTTTGCTGGATCGGAGCCCGGGGATCGTCATCGAGCTGTACGTGTGCCAAGAACTCGGAGGTGCCGGAGTAACGGTGCTTGGATCGGTCGGATCGGGAAGACGTACGACTACTTCCTCTACGTTGCGTCAACGCTTCCGCAATCGGTCTACGTAGGTACGTAGACAACACTCTCCCCCCCTCGTTGCTGTGCATCACCATGATCTTGCGTGTGCGTAGGAATTTTTTTGAAATTACTGCGTTCCCCAACAGGGGGCACCTCTAGACACACAAGTTGATCAAGTTGATCGTCTCTTAGCCGTGTGCAGTGCCCCCTCCACCATAGTCCACCTCGATAATACTGTAGCAATCCTTAGGCGAAGCCCTTCGTCGGTAGAACATCAACATCGTCACCACGCCGTCGTGCTGACGAAACTCTCCCTCAACACTCGGCTGGATCGGAGTTCGAGGGACGTCATCGGGCTGAACGTGTGCTGAACTTGGAGGTGCCGTACGTTCGGTACTTGATCGGTCGGATCATGAAGACGTACGACTACATCAACCGCGTTGTGCTAACGCTTCCGCTTTCGGTCTACGAGGGTACGTAGACATTACTCTCCCCTCTCGTTGCTATGCATCACCATGATTTTGCGTGTGCGTAGGAAATTTTTTGAAATTACTACGTTCCCCAACAAAATCAACTCTCTAGTTTACAGCGCAGTCCTGGGATAGTGATGTGCCCAGGCCTTCTCAATGAGCAGCATGATGAAAGGACCATAGATCGGGCACTTGCGCTCAGAAATGGCAGAAAGAAGTTCAGACCACATAACATGAGAAATGTCCAGGGACTCTCCAGTGTTTGCTTCCTTCTCATGCCGGCAGAAGAGAAGCATGTCCACGAGATAGGAGTGGACCGTATCCAGATTCCCAATGTGAGGGAAAAGAGTCTCTAGGAAGACACGGTGAAGGATGTACAGATAGGTAGACAGCTCATAGGTTACCTTCTTTGTCTTGGGGTTAACCTTCTTAGAACAGTAGGGCCAGAGGGCTTGCTTGTGAGTGGAGGTGACATTGCGGTGAGGACGGAAACCGACTGTATTCTCAAGCCCGTGATCTTCCACCCCAAGTAACTCCATGAAGGCCTTCCACTTGACAGTGAGCAACTTGCCATTTGTCATCCAAGTCAGAGACCTTTCTGCATCAGTTCCAAGATGGACAGTGGAATAGAATTGGCATATCATATCGGCATCAAAGTCCTTGTCGAACTGCATGATTCTGAGAATGTTCAACTGAGTGCACATCTGGAGGGCTTCGCCAAAGTACTCAGGGTCCTTTTCCATAGGATCAGTGTTGATGGAACGAACATCAACAAAGTGATTCTTCTTAGCCTTGATCACATCAAAGAAGATGGCGAACTGAAAGCGGTTCCAGAACGGGCGGTTGTCCAAAGTGGGATCTTGGTCTTCCTCATAGGGGTTGCGGAGACGCTTTGCCCAAAATTCTTTGGCAGTCATCTCAGACACAGTCTTTCCCTTTGGCTTGCTTGCCGATCTCTTCGTGAGCTGAGGCGGCGGTGGAGCACTAGTGGAACCACCTGCTGACTCCGATGTGTGGTAGCGCTTTGACGTTGCACGACCGGGGTTGACACGGTGGACCTGCTGCTCAGGATGATCATCACCTGGAACCAAACACATGAGAAGAAGAAACAACATGAAAGAAAGAGCATAAGCCACGAAACAAAATAACACAGATCAAAACATGGTAGGAAATGATGGAACTGGGCATGTAGCGGTAGTACCACGACCCAACCGCGGCAGTACCGCTTGCGCGGTAGTACCGCTCAAGCAGGGCGGTAGTATCGCTAAGGACGGGGAACGGCGGTTCCCTTACTGTCGTGGACAGATTCGGCACTACTGGAGATGCCAAATTCAAAAATAAGCCTACCAAACTTCAATCCAAAGGGCCTAGAAGCCATCTCCATCCTACTCAAGCCTCGACTTAGCCAAAAGACGAGTAAAACAATGCCTATTGCCCCTAAAAACTAGATACAAGATCTAAGCAAAGAGAGAACGGGAACGGGGGCAATACCGGCATCCATGGCTAGAGGACGTGGTGGGGATCGACTCCACCGGAGGAAAAGGAGAGGGACGACACAAAACGGCGACCGGCCGAGGCCTTCCTGCGGCGAGGCATCGCTGGAGCAACAAAGAAGACGAGCGAGTGGGGGCGAATGGGTATGGGGGAGAAAACAACTCCCCCTGCCCCGACATAACCCCCACTCCCCGCCCCGCAGCGGTAGTACCGCTGGGGTGGGCGGTAGTATCGCTTGACGCTTGTCAGCGGTAGTACCGTGCATGCCACGGTAGTACCGCTCTGCCGCAAAGAGGACTGGCCAAAAGGCTTAGCTCAAGAAAAAGAAATTGAAATGAAAGTGAGAACAAACACACACACAAAACCGACAAAAACAAACCTCTCCAAGAGAGGGCGGTGGCCGAGGCCACCTATGTTTGAGTTCAGAGGTATGGCGCCGCGAAGATTTTAACCTTGGGCCCATGACCAACACTCATCTTTGAAGCACATGTACCATAAAAAATGGCTAATGTGAACGAGTTTGATTAGTTTATGCATTATGGGGGGAGGGAAAGTTCATTGAGAAAACAACACTCCCCCTATGTCCATGCCTACACCTAAACTAGACAACAAGTTGAGTGTGGTGGGGTGTGCAAGGGTTCAAGTCACATTGCTCGAATCAATGATATTTAGCTCATGCCTTAACTCACGAAATCTTGCTTCATCCAAAGGCTTCATGAAAATATCTGCAAGGTTATCAAGAGTGTTGACATAGTTGAGCTCGATCTCCCCTCGCCTAATATGATCCCGGATGAAGTGATACCGAATCTCAATATGCTTCGTCTTGAAATGTTGCACCGGGTTGAGAGAGATCTTGATGGCACTTTCATTGTCACACCAAAGAGGCACTTTGTCACAAATGACACTGTAATCCTTTAAAGTTTGCCTCATCCATAGAAGTTGTGCACAACAACTACCGGCAGCCACATACCCCGCTTCCGTGGACGAGAGAGACACACAACTTTGCTTCTTGGAAGACCAACTCACCAAAGAGCAACCAAGAAATTGGCACCCTTCGGAAGTGGACTTCCTATCCACCTTGTCTCCCGCCCAATCCGAGTCCGAATAACCTACAAGCTTGAAGTTTGCTCCCCTTGGGTACCATAAGCCAAAGTTTGGGGTATGAGCCAAATATCGAAAGATTCGCTTGACCGCCACAAAGTGACTTTCCTTAGGTGCGGCTTGAAACCGTGCACAAATTCCCATACTCAACATGATATCTGGTCTAGATGCACAGAGGTAAAGCAAGGAGCCAATCATGGAGCGATATACCTTTTGATCCACCGCTTTACCATTGAGATCAATGTCAAGTTGGCACTTGGTGGGCATGCGAGTGGAAGCCGGCTTGACATCAATTAGCTTGAATCTCTTGAGCATGTCTTGAGTGTATTTGGCTTGGTTTATGAAGGTTCCTTCTCTCCTTTGCTTCACTTCGAACCCAAGAAAGAGCTTCAACTCTCCCATGGAAGACATCTCGAACTTTGAGGTCATGAGAGCGGAAAATTCCTCATTGAAGCTTTGTTAGGGGAACCAAAGACAATATCATCAACATATAATTGGCACACAAACAACTCCCATTTGACCTTCTTAGTAAAAAAGAGGGGGTCGATTAGCCCAACTTCAAAATCACGGTCTTGTAACAACTCGGTAAGGTGGCCATACCACGCACATGGGGCTTGTTTAAGGCCATAGAGTGCCTTATCGAGTTGATACACATGATCAGGAAAGTAGGGATCCTCGAACCCGAGGGGTTGCTTGACATATACCAATTCATTAATCGGACCATTAAGGAAAGCACTCTTCACATCCATTTGTTGTAGCTTAAAGTTATGATGAGAAGCATATGCAATCAACATGCGAATGGATTCAAGACGAGCAACGGGGGCAAAGGTTTCACCGTAGTCGATACCCTCGACTTGGGAGTAGCCTTGTGCTACCAAACGAGCCTTGTTGCGAATGATAATCCCATGAGCATCTTGCTTGTTCTTGAATATCCACTTGGTTCCAATGACATTGTGGTTCTCCGTTGGCCTTGGCACCAATCTCCACACTTTGTTGCACTCGAAGTTGTTGAGTTCTTCATGCATGGCATTGAGCCAATCCGGATCTTCGAGCGCCTCATAGACCTTTTGGGATTCAACACATGAGACAAACACGTGATGTTATGTCTACGAGTGCTTACCCCCTTTCTTAAGCTCCCAAGCACATTTTCCATGAGATGATCCTTGGTGGAGAGTTTGGAAGCAATCTTGGTGGCACAACGCTCCAATTCCTCCTCGGGGGTGAGACGAGGAGTGGTCACTTGATCATCTTGAGCGCCGTCTTGAGCTTGTTCTTGATCTCGAGGAAGCTCTTGATCTTGAACTTGCTCAGAGGAGAGAACTTGGCCTTGGGCATCACTTGATGTTACAACACCATCTTGAGATTGACCTTGCCCTTGGTCTTGTTCTTGAGGTTGAGGGCCTTCACTTTGTTCTTCGGAAGCGTGTGGGTCTTGGGTTGGTGAAGGTTCCACTTGAGTGGAACATTGTCCTTCTCCTTCGGCCACAAGGGGTTCCTCAATGGGTAGGATATGACCAACACCCATTCTTCTTATGGCTTGGGGAGGAATTTCATCACCTACATCACAAGTACCACTTTGCTCCACTTGGGAGCCGTTATTCTCATCAAACTCCACGTTACACATTTCCTCAATAAGTCCCGTGGACTTATTGAGAACACGGTAAGCATGAGAGTTTGTAGCATAACCAACAAATATGCCCTCATAAGCTCTAGCCTCAAATTTAGACAAACAAACACCTTTCTGGAGAATGAAACACTTACACCTGAACACCCGGAAGTACTTGAGGTTGGGCTTGTTACCGGTGAGTATCTCATATGGAGTCTTGTTCAAGCCTTTGCGGAGGTAGAGCCGATTAGATGCATGACATGCAGTGTTGATGGCTTGGGCCCAAAAGTTGTAGGGAGACTTGAACTCCGCCATCATGGTCCTTGCCGCATCCATCAACGTTCGGTTCTTCCTCTCCGCTACACCATTTTGTTGAGGGGTATAAGGTGCGGAATATTGATGCTTGATTCCGTCATCACTCAAAAACTCATCCAAGGTGTAGTTCTTGAACTCGGAGCCGTTGTCACTTCTTATAGTCAAGATCTTTGTATTGTGTTGTCATTGAGCTTCATTTGTAAAGTTGATGACGGTTTGTTGGGTCTTGCTCTTCCTCTTGAAGAAATATACCCAAGTGTATCTTGAATAGTCATCCACAATCACCAAGCAATACTTTCTACCGCCAAGAGTATCAAAGGATGGAGGCCCGAAGAGATCCAAATGAAGGAGCCCCAAAGGCCTCTTCGAGTAGATGATAGTCGTGGGAGGGTGAGCCTTCTCATGTAGCTTTCCTTCGATGCAAGCACTGCAAGCACGATCTTTGGCAAAACTAACATTTGTTAGTCCACGGACATGGTCCTGATGACCCACAAGTATAGGGGATCTATCATAGTCCTTTCGATAAATAAGAGTGTCGAACCCAACGAGGAGCAGAAGGAAATGATAAGCGGTTTCCAACAAGGTATTCTCTGCAAGTACTGAAATAAGTGGCAACAGATAGTTTTGTGATAAGATAATTTGTAACGAGCAACAAGTAACAAAAGTAAATAAAGTGCAGCAAGGTGGCCCAATCCTTTTTGTAGCAAAGGACAAGCCTGGACAAACTCTTATATAGAGAAAAGCGCTCCTGAGGACACATGAGAATATCGTCAAGCTAGTTTTCATCACGTTCATATGATTCGCGTTCGGTACTTTGATAATCTGATATGTGGGTGGACCGGTGCTTGGGTGCTATCCTTACTTGGACAAGCATCCCACTTATGATTAACCTCTATTGCAAGCATCCGCAACTACAACAAAAGTATTAAGGTAAACCTAACCATAGCATGAAACATACGGATCCAAATCAGCCCCTTACGGAACAACGCATAAACTAGGGTTTAAGCTTCTGTCACTCTTGCAACCCATCATCTACTTATTACTCCCCAATGCCTTCCTCTAGGCCCAAATAATGGTGAAGTGTCATGTAGTCGACGTTCACATGACACCACTAGAGGGATGACAACATACATCTCATCAAAATATCGAACGAAGACCAAATTCACATGACTACTAATAGCAAGACTTCTCCCATGTCCTCAGGAACAGGCATAACTAATCACAAAGCATATTCACGTTCATAATCAGAGGGGGATTAATATGCATATAGGATCTGAACATATGATCTTCCACCAAATAAACCAACTAGCATCAACTATAAGGAGTAATTAACACTACTAGCAACCCACAGGTACCAATCCCGGACTTGGAGATAGGAATTGGATACAAGAGATGAACTAGGGTTTTGAGAGGAGACGGTGCTGGTGAAGATGTTGATGGAGATTGCCCTCTCCCGATGAGAGGAGCGTTTGTGATGACGATGGCGATGATTTCCCCCTCCCGGAGGGAAGTTTTCCCGGTAGAACAGCTCCGCCAGAGCCCTAGATTGGTTCTGCCAAGGTTCCGCCTCGTGGCGGCGGAGTTTCATCCAAGGAGATGGCTTATGATTTTTTTCCTCATCGAAAGACTCCATATAGCAGAAGATGGCCATCGGAGGGCCACCAGGGGGCCCATGAGGTAGGGGGGCGCGCCCAGGGGGGTAGGGCGCGCCCCCACCCTTGTGGGTAGGGGTGTGGACCCCCTGGTGAACTTCTTGCGCTTAGTATTTTTTATATATTCTGAAAACGTCTTCCGTGAAGTTTCAAGACTTTTGGAGCTGTGCAAAATAGGTCTCTAATATTTGCTCCTTTTCTAGCCCAGAATTACAGCTGCCTGCATTCTCCCTCTTTATGTAAACCTTGTAAAATAAGAGAGAATAGGCATCATGCCTGTATTGTGACATAATTTGTAATAACAGCCCATAATGCAATAAATATCGATATAAAAGCATGATGCAAAATGGACGTATCAACTCCCCCAAGCTTAGACCTCGCTTGTCCTCAAGCGAAAGCCGAAATCAAAAAATATGTCCACATGTTTAGAGATAGAGGTGTCGATAAAAGTAAAATACGGACATGAGGGCGTCATGATCATTCTTAGAACAACAACTTACATAATTCTTGTCATATGATTTCTTATGCTAGAGTAATAATTCAATCACAATTTCAAGTATGAATCGTAAACTTCATTGAAAACTAACAAACTATAATCTCAGTCATTGGAGAAATTGCAATTTATCATAACATAGGAAAGAGTCAATACATACGAGCTTTTCAGCAAGTCCACATACTCAACTATCATATAGTCTTTCACAATTGCTGACACTCACGCAATACTTATGGGTATGGAGTTTTAATCAGACTCAGAGAAAGATAGGGGCTTATAGTTTTGCCTCCCGATGTTTTACCTCAAGGGTAATGTCAACAATAATAGTTCATGAAAACTCACATCCAATTAGCCATATATACCAGGATCTTTCCAACATACTGTGATTGCCAAAGGATAAAATGTAAAAAGGAAGGGTGAAGATCACCATGACTCTTATGCAAGGTAGGAGATAAAAGTAAAAGATAGGCCCTTCACAGAGGGAAGCAGAGGTTGTTGATGAAGCTATGTACCTAGGGTAGGGTCATGGATCTGTCCAAGATACCCTCCCCAAGGACATCTCTAAAAGAACCAGAAGCATTCGAAGAAAAATCATCATCCACTCGACCATGAAGCTATGTTCACTCGACAGTCTTGAAGACACTCGACCGTATGGACAATCACTCGTCTACCAGAAGATCTAGAGCCACTCCACTCTGCAACGGTCGGGAATTAAGTCATAGCTTTAATGGTCATTATGTATCTTTATTGCAGGCATTACCAGTAACGTCCTCATATTTATGTACCTTAAACCCTTTGTAACTGAGGGCGGGAGGGGTCTGGCTGTTGGGGAACGCAGTAATTTCAAAAGTTTTCCTACGCACACGCAAGATCATGGTGATGCACAGCAACGAGGGGGGGGGGGAGAGTGTTGTCTACGTACCTACGCAGACCGACTGCGGAAGCGTTGACGCAACGTAGAGGAAGTAGTCGTACGTCTTCCCGATCCGACCGATCCAAGCACCGTTACTCCGGCACCTCCGAGTTCTTGGCACACGTACAGCTCGATGACAATCCCCGGGCTCCGATCCAGCAAAGCGTCGGGGAGAAGTTCCGTCAGCACGACGGCGTGGTGACGATCTTGATGTTCTACTGTCGCAGGGCTTCGCCTAAGCACCGCTACAATATGATCGAGGTGAAATATGGTGGCAGGGGGCACCGCACACGACTAAGGAACGATCTCAAGGATCAACTTGTGTGTCTTGGGGTGTCCCCTGCCTCCGTATATAAAGGATCCAAGGGGGAGGGGGCGGCCGGGACTCCGAACTAAATTCGGTACATCAAAATGCATAAACCCATAATAACTGTCATCGTAACGTTAAGCGTGCGGACCCTACGGTTCGAGAACAATGCAGACATGACTGAGACACATCTCTGGTCAATAACCAATAGCGGGACCTGGATGCCCATATTGGCTCCTACATATTCTACGAAGATCTTTATCGGTCAGACCGCATAACAACATACGTTGTTCCCTTTGTCATCGGTATGTTACTTGCCCGAGATTCGATCGTCGGTATCCAATACCTAGTTCAATATCGTTACCGGCAAGTCTCTTTACTCGTTCCGTAATACATCATCTCACAACTAACATATTAGTTGTAATGCTTGCAAGGCTTATGTGATGTGCATTACCGAGAGGGCCCAGAGATACCTCTCCGACAATCGGAGTGACAAATCCTAATCTCGAAATACGCCAACCCAACATCTACCTTTGGAGACACCTGTAGAGCTCCTTTATAATCACCCAGTTACGTTGTGACGTTTGGTAGCACACAAAGTGTTCCTCCGGTAAACGGGAGTTGCATAATCTCATAGTCATAGGAACATGTATAAGTCATGAAGAAAGCAATAGCAACATACTAAACGATCGGGTGCTAAGCTAATGAAATGGGTCATGTCAATCAGATCATTCAACTAATGATGTGACCTCGTTAATCAAATAACAACACCTTGTTCATGGTTAGGAAACATAACCATCTTTGATTAACGAGCTAGTCAAGTAGAGGCATACTAGTGACACTAAGTTTGTCTATGTATTCACACATGTATTATGTTTCCGGTTAATACAATTCTAGCATGAATAATAAACATTTATCATGATATAAGGAAATAAATAATAACTATATTATTGCCTCTAGGGCATATTTCCTTCACTGGCGAACTCTATATAAGCCACCCCCTCCTCAGGGACAAGGGTTCGCACCTCCTGTAACACACACACATATAATCCAGTCAACTGCCTCCGGGCCCCGAGACGTAGGGCTGTTACTTCCTCCGAGAAGGGCCTAAACTCGTAAAACTCACGTGTACAACTCCTGCATAGTTAGGATCTTGCCTCTACATTCCTAGCCCCCCATTCTACTGTCAGACTTAGAACCACGACGGTTGGCACCCACCATGGGGCAGGTGTCTTAGCGACTTGTTGGAGAAGTTGTGATTTTTCTGATCCCCATCAACATGGTTTCAGGCGGAGGTTTGGCCAAGGGCCACGAGATCTGTCTCGGTGCGCTCGTATTCATCGTCGACGACTCCGCTTGGCTCCAGGAAGCGCCACTCGACGCCGAGGCGCTCCCCGTCTGTGGGGCAACACACTTTCACGTGCGTTCGTGGCGTCCTCCTACGATAGCCGTCGACTCAGTATCGGTCGTCTCCCGTGTCGACCTCCCTCCCTGCAGCCCGCCGGGGCAAACGTTCCGGTCGGTCGAGGCTTCAACGGTGGGTGAGGCATGCGGTGGCTCGCCAGTCGGCCACCCCCCAGGTCGCGGCAATCGAGCCCGACGAAACTCTCTACGGTCTGTTCGATTGGCTCCGTAGAGACTGCATCCGAGTGTGACAGCAGCGACCCCGCGGCGGCAGTTTTGATGGTCAATGGACCACGTAGTCCTCCTGGCTTCACCCGCGAGGACGGAGGCGATGGTGGCGGTGATCCGTCGCGTGTCCACGAAGAGTACTGACCCGAACCCCTCTCTTCGCAGAGGAGGGAGGAACTTCATCACCGGAACATGGATGCACTTCACACTCCCATCATTGGAGAAACCCCTGAGGCCTAGGCCTTGGAGGCGGCGCGCCTGGCCAACTTGGCTGAGGGCACTAAACTGGAGAACCTCCAGCGTGCACTCGACGAGCGTGCTCGGCAGCGTGCTCCCGAATCCAGTCGACGTCAACTTTTTCCACCTCCGACTCAGGCATACCGAACTCCAATCCAGAATCTCGCAGCTGTGGCCCGAATAGCGGAGTCAATTCAACCTTCCCAGTCAGAAGCTGGTCGAGGTTTGGTGCAGATTCAGACCTTGCTCCGAGCCGCAGGGGAGTAGAATACAGTAGTATCTCAGTCGCGGAATAGGATTCACAACAGATCCGTGGTTGTAGACATAGTCCAGTCGGCTCACAGCCCAAGATCACCCCCGAGGCGTGAGGGACGTGGAGACCGACGAGATCAGTACAGAAACCGTGAGCAGTATGATCACCGACTCGATCACAATGATCGTCGTCGAGTGCCCACGCCTCCCCCGAGGAGTGGATCATACGTGCCTCGGCAGCAGGATGATAGGCGCCCTCACAGTGGTGGGCGAAGGATTCCAGTCGACCCCTGGGAACCGGGCTTTGATGCGAGATCTATTCTCGTTCAGGGTCTGGTCGACAGAAACAGAGCTCACAGAGAAGGCCCCGACAGAGATTTTCCAACCAGCAGCAGAGTGCATGTCTCAGGCCCAGAGTGCTTCAGCAGAGCCATCAGGGCCGCAACGATTCCTCCCAACTTTAGGTTGGCGACTGGAGTCAATAAGTTCACTGGTGAGTCCAAGCCTGACACTTGGCTTGAGGATTACCGAGTGGCTGTACAGATCGGTGGCGGCAACGATGAAGTGGCCATGAGGCACCTTCCTTTGATGCTAGAGGGCTTGGCTAGGGCATGGCTGAATCAGTTAGCTCCTGGTAGTATTTATACTTGGGAATATCTTGCTCGAGTATTTGTTAGAACATTTGAAGGTACTTGCAAGCGGCCAGCAGAGTTGACAGAATTACAGTGTTGCGTTCAGAAACTGAATGAAACTTTGAGAGATTATATCCAGAGATGGATCACGTTGCACCACACAGTGAAGAATGTGTCAGATCACCAAGCAATTTGTGCCTTCAAAGAAGGCGTTAAGTATCGGGAGTTGAATCTGAAATTCGGTCAAACAGGAGATATGAATCTGACTCGGATGATGGAGATTGCCACCAAGTACGCCAATGGTGAAGAAGAAGACCGACTCCGGAGTGGCAAGCACAAAATAGTCGCCCACGAAACCGGAGGGGGGGACTCCAGTCGGAAGCAAAAGCGCAAAGCCGAGCCAGCTGCTCCTGGAGAAGCCTTGGCCGTAACTCAAGGGAAGTTCAAGGGGAAACCCAAAGGACCCTGGAACCCCAAGAAAGTAAAAGATCAAGATGGGAATGATGTGCTGGATTTACCATGCCACATTCACACCAAGAAAGATGAAGAGGGCAATTTCATTTACCCAAAGCATACCACTCGACAGTGCCGACTCCTAATTCAGCAATTCTGAGAGAAACAGCCCAAGGAAAAGGAGAAGGAAGCAGACAAAGTTGAGGATGAGGAGGAGGAGGATGATGATGGTTACCCCCACGTCAATTCCACTCTGATGATTTTCGCTGATGTTGAGAGTAAGAGTCGACTGAAAGTCATCAACAGAGAAGTGAACATGGTCGCTCCGGTGACACCCAGTTATTTGAAGTGGTCTCAGACTGTCATTACATTCGACCAGTCTGATCACCCAGCGCACATAGCCACCCCTGGGAGGCAAACGCTGGTGGTCGACCCAGTAGTCGAAGGCACTCGATTGACTAAGGTTCTGATGGATGGTGGCAGTGGTCTGAATATACTATATGCAGAGACGTTGAAAGGAATGGGCATTCCGATGTCCAGATTCAGCGAAAGTAATATGAGTTTCCATGGAGTCATTCCTGGCAAGAAGGCTGCATCACTTGGCCAGATCGCTCTCGATGTAGTGTTCGGTGATTTCAAGAATTTCCGCAAAGAAAAGTTGACATTTGAAGTTGTGGATTTCCAGAGTGCTTATCACGCTATTCTAGGCAGGCCAGCTTATGCACGTTTTATGGCTCAACCATGTTACGTGTACCTCAAATTGAAGATGCCTGGTCCTAAAGGGGTGATCACTATCACGGGCAGTCGAAAGAAAGCATAAGAGTGCATCCAGAAGGGCTTAAAGATCGCCGATGCACAGATGGCAGTAGTGGAGTTGCAGGAGTATCAAAAAAATGCAGATCCGAGTGATTTGTTGTGAGCTACGAAGCCTGCCACTGATTCAGCATTCCAGTCGACTAGTGAAACGAAGCCGATTCATATTCATCCAATGGATCCCAATGCTGCTCCGACTTACATTTCAACAACACTCGACTCTAAATAGGAAGAAGCGCTCATCCAGTTCCTCCGTGAGAACTGGGACATCTTTGCATGGAAACCTTCTGACATGCCAGGTGTTCCCAGGGGACTGGCTAAGCATCGTTTGCGAGTCGACCCAAAGGTGAAACCAGTCAAAGAACATCTTCGACGGTCCGCCGTTCAGAAGAGGAAGGCAATCGGTGAAGAAGTGGCTCGACTTCTAGCAGCCGAGTTTATCCGAGAGATTTACCACTCTGAGTGGTTAGCTAATGTTGTCATGGTCCCAAAGAAGGACGACTCACTTCGCATGTGCATCAACTACAAACATATCAATCGGGCCTACCCGAAAGATCACTTTCCTCTCCCTCGCATCGACCAAATAGTCGACTCGACTGCGGGGTGTGAGCGTTTGTCCTTTTTGGACGCTTATTCCGGGTATCATCAGATCCGTCTGTACGGACCCGATGAGATAAAAACAGCTTTCATCACCCCATTTGGGTGCTTCTCTTATGTCACTATGCCATTCGGTTTGAAGAATGCCGGAGCCACATTCATGAGGATGATCCAGAAGTGTCTGCTCACTCAAATCAGTCGGAATGTGGAAGCATACATGGATGACATTGTGGTCAAGTCACGAAAAGGTTCCGACCTACTGGCTGACCTTGCTGAAACCTTTGCCAACCTTAGAAGGTATGATATCAAGCTTAATCCATCAAAGTGCACGTTTGGAGTTCTAGGTGGAAAATTACTCGGTTTTCTCGTTTCCGAATGGGGGATCGACGCTAACCCAGAGAAAGTGGGAGCCATACTCCGGATAAAATGCCCTGTGCGTGTGCATGATGCCCAGAAGCTTACTGGTTGTTTGGGCGCCCTAAGTCGATTCATTTCTTGCCTCGGTGAAAAGGCACTGCCTCTTTACCGACTGATGAAGAAGTCAGATAAGTTCGAGTGGACTCCTGAAGCTGGCGTAGCATTTACAGAGCTCAAAGCCCTGCTTTCCACCTAGCCGGTGCTTGCTGCTCCAATCAGCAAAGAGCCTTTACTACTTTACATTGCAGCCACTGGACAAGTCGTCAGTACAATACTTACGGTCGAACGGGAAGAAGAAGGAAAAGCTTACAAAGTTCAGCACCCAGTATACTATGTCTCTGAAGTTTTGACTCCATCAAAGCAAATATATCCACATTATCAGAAGCTTGTTTATGGGATTTATATGACCACGAAGAAGGTTGCACATTACTTCTCTGATCACTCCATTACAGTCATCAGCGACGCTCCATTATCAGAGATTCTAAACAATAGAGATGCAACTGGTCGAGTGGCAAAGTGGGCGATTGAACTCCTTCCCTTAGATATCAAGTTCGAGGCAAAGAAAGCTATCAAGTCCCAAGCAATAGCAGATTTCCTCGCCGAATGGATTGAACAACAACTGCCGACTCAAGTTTACTCGGAGCACTGGACCTTGTTCTTTGATGGTTCCAAGATGCTGAATGGTTCCGGTGCTGGGGTGGTACTGGTATCCCCCCGAGGAGACAAGCTCAGATATGTCCTCTAGATTCACTTTGATTCCTCCAATAACAAAGCAGAATATGAAGCACTCTTGTATGGGTTGCGTATGGCCATTTCACTCAGTGTCCGTTGCCTCATGGTCTATGGCGACTTAGATTTGGTAGTCAATCAAGTGATGAAGGAATGGGACGTCAGAAGCCCAGCCATGACTGGTTACTGCAACGCGGTGAGGAAGTTGGAAAAGAAGTTTGAGGTGTTAGAGCTCCATCATGTACCCCGACTGAAAAATCAAGCAGCAGATGGTTTAGCAAAGATAGGCTCCAAGAGAGAAGCTATTCCCAGAAACGTGTTCCTGGAGCACATTCATGCACCTTCAGTTCAAGAAGATCCCTTCGCTGAAGAGTCCCCGCAGCCTAGGAGTACCACAGATCCGACTGAAGTCGAGGTCCCAGCCGTGGTCGACTTAAACATGGAGGTGTTGGTCATCACTCCCGACTGGACAGTGCCATACATTGCATATATCCTTAGGAAAGAGCTACCAGAGGATGAAGAAGAGGCTCGACAGATCGTCCGTTGATCCAAGGCCTTTACTGTAATAAGGGGTCAACTATTCAGAGAAAGTGCAACTGGGGTCAGCCAGAAATGCATAACACCAGAAGAAGGCCGAGTGATCCTCCACGACATCCATTCGGGGACCTATGGTCACCATGCGTCCTCTCGGACCATTGTGGCTAAAGCATACCGAGATGGATTTTATTGGCCACGAGCAAATGAAATGGCGAAAGATATAGTCGATAGATGTGAAGGCTGCCAGTTCTACTCCAATATGTCGCACAAACCTGCATCAGCCCTGAAGACCATCCCACTCGTCTGGCCCTTTGCTGTTTGGGGATTGGACATGGTTGGTCCACTGAGGACTGGTAGGAGCGGCTTCACTCATGTGCTTGTAGCAGTCGACAAGTTTACCAAATGGATCGAAGCCAAGCCTATTAAGAATCTTGAAGCTAGTATTGCCGTCAGTTTCATCAGAGAGTTGATTTTTAGATATGAGGTTCTGCACAGCATCATCACTGACAACGGATCGAACTTCAACTCTGATGAGTTCAGAACCTTCTGCGCCTCACAAGGCACACGAGTCGACTATGCTTCGGTCGCCCATCCCCAGTCGAATGGACAAGCAGAAAGAGCAAATGGCCTGATTCTCAAAGGACTGAAACCCCGACTGATGCGAGATCTCAAGCACGCAGCGGGCGCCTGGGTTGATGAACTTCCATCAGTTCTCTGGGGATTGAGGACAACTCCTAATCGGTCGACTGGCCGAACTCCATTCTTCTTGGTCTATGGGGCTGAAGCTGTTCTACCGAGTGATTTGCTTCATATTGCACCACGAGTTGAGCTCTTCTCTGAAGATGAAGCAGAACAAGCTCGGCAAGACGCAATCGACCTCCTAGAGGAGGAAAGAGAGATGGCCTTGATCTGGTCGACCATTTATCAACAAGACTTGCGTCGATTCCACGCTAGACATGTGAAGGGTCGAGCCTTTCAAGAGGGAGACTTGGTTCTTCGAGTGGATCAGCAGAAACCACACAAGCTCGCCCCAGCTTGGGAAGGTCCCTTCATTGTCACCATAGTGATCCATAATGGAGCACACCACCTTTACAGTGTCGAGCATAAGAAGGACAAGCCATGGGCTTGGAACGCGGAGCTGCTCCGCCCTTTTATACTTACATACTCGTTTGAATAAAATGTAATAAGAAATACCTTTGTAATTTGTTTATCAAAGACAAGAGCTTTACAGTCCTCTGGCACGATTGTTGTTGCTTTTGTTTACGTCTGAAAACCCCCAGTGGGTGACTTAGCTGCGAATCCGTTTCGCCTAAGTTCGAAAGAAAATCCTACCGAGTGGTGAGCAAGCCTCTCACTCGGGGGCTTAGCTGCAGTCCAGTACTCGCCTAAGTTTGTAAAATCTTACCGAGTGGTGAGCAACCCTCCCACTCGGGGGCTTAGCTGCAGTCCAGTACTCGCCTAAGTTTGTAAAATCCTACCGAGTGGTGAGCAATCCTCCCACTCGGGGGCTTAGCTGCAGTCCAGTACTCGCCTAAGTTTGTAAAATCCTACCGAGTGGTGAGCAACCCTCCCACTCGGGGGCTTAGCTGCAGTCCAGTACTCACCTAAGTTTGTAAAATCCTACCGAGTGGTGAGCAACCCTCCCACTCGGGGGCTTAGCTGCAGTCCAGTACTCGCCTAAGTTTGTAAAATCCTACCGAGTGGTGAGCAATCCTCCCACTCGGGGGCTTAGCTGCAGTCCAGTACTCGCCTAAGTTTGTAAAAACCTACCGAGTGGTGAGCAACCCTCCCACTCAGCGGCTTAGCTGCAGTCCAGTACCCGCCTAAGTTTGTAAAATCCTACCGAGTGGTGAGCAATCCTCCCACTCGGGGGCTTAGCTGCAGTCCAGTACTCGCCTAAGTTTGTAAATTCTACCGAGTGGTGAGCAATCCTCCCACTCGGAGGCTTAGCTGCAGTCCAGCCCTCACCTACAAGGACGGCGAGGTGTAGGTCGACTACAACCTTCTCCTTTGGAGCTGCACCACAAGTACAACGTACGCTCGACTACAACCTTCTCCTTTGGAGCTGCACCACAAGTACAACGTACGCTCCATCCCTACCTGCAAGGGCGACGAGGTGTAGGTCGACCACGGCCCTCTTCTCCGAGATATGCCACAAATACAACGTGCGCTCCATCCTTGTCTGCAAGGACGACGAGGCGCAGGTCGACTTCAACCCTCTTCTCCGAGCTACACCACAAATACAATGTGCGCTCCATCCTTGTCCGCAAGGACGACGAGGCGCAGGTCGACTTCAACCTTCTTCTTCGAGCTACGGCACAAATACAACGTACGCTCCATCCTTGTCCGCAAGGACGACGAGGCGTAGGTCGACTGCAACCTTCTCCTTCGAGCTATGCCACATATACAACGTGCGCTCCATCCTTGTCCGCAAGGACGACGAGGCACAGGTCGACTTCAACCTTCTCCTTCGAGCTACGCCATAGATACAACGTGCGCTCCATCCTTGTCCGCAAGGACGACAAGGCGCAATTCGATTGAAGTCTCCATTTCAAGGCTGCATCTCAAACACGAAGGTCATTCCAAATAGGGAGCAGATTCCAAAAGCAATCGCAAGCATACTCAAAAGCAGTTCGGATAAATCCTAAAGTTCCAAGCGACAAATCAAAAGTATTCGAGCATCAGGCCCAAAGGAGTTTAAGGGTTACAGCAACCACTCGGCATTCCGAGGAAAATTTAAGACAGGTTTAAATCTCATAGTTTGTTCACTTGGCGGGAGGAGGGCTGGCGGGTTCGACGAATTCGTCCAAGTCGATTCCATCTGCGATCCGAGTGGCAGCAGCGATGAAAGTCTCCATAAAGGACTGGAAGTCGTGCCTTTTGGTGTTGGCGACCTTGATCGCCGCCAGCTTGTCTTCACGAGCTTCCTTGAAGTGGACCCTTCCAAGGACAACGCCACGTCAGCACCACACCGGGCAGAGGACTTCTTCCAATCTTGCACTCAACCAGGAATCTCGTTGAGCCAAGTCATCAGAGATTCAAGGTCATTTTGAAGCGTCGCCCCTGGCCAGAGTGATGAGTCGATCCGTGAAACTGCCACCTTCAGACGAGCGAGGTAACTTTTGACGCTGGCAACACGGGATTCTAGTTGGAGCACGTTCATGGCAGCCTCGTCGCCGACCGGAGAAACGATAGGGTCTAAACCCGTCTCGATCCTTCTAGTTTCCTCGCCAAAGTTTTGACAGAATTCTGTAGTCAAAGAGTTAGTGAGTCGACTGGACAGGATTAACTTGCAAGCAGTAAAGCAGTCGGATTAAAAGGAGTACCTTCCAGCATAAGATAGAGCTTCTTGGCAAGAGTTCTCAGATAGGCTTCTGTGTCATTTCTCTTACGGACCGCAGACTCCAGCTTCTCATTCAGAGCAAGCTTATCCTTCTTCAGACGAGTTACCTCTCGGTTGGACTCATTGAGAGAGGACTTCAGCTTGTTTACTTCTCCTTCCAACGCTCCGACCGAAGCCAGCTTCTAGTCTGCAAGGGCAGTTTTATCTTGAGCTTCCTTCTATGCAGCTGCAAGGTCCGTGTCCTTTTTCTCCAGAGCCAACCTCATTTTCTCTGTAAAAGAAGCAATCGGATCAAACAAGAGATCGAAGAAATACCTTAAAAGACGATCGACGTGAACAGTCGACAGGCAGTTACCTTCCATACCAGCAGCTTCATCTTGAGCTTTCTTCAACTTTTGTTGGGCCAGCTCCAAGTCGAGGTTGAGTTTCCTCTGCTTTTCCTCAAATTCGGCAAACTTAGAAATGAGAGTACAAGATTTCTACAGAAGGTAAAAGACGTGTCAATCGACAAGATCAAAGATTATTCACTTCCGAGTGAATAAAATTTAAAAGTTTACCCAGACCCCAGTCGATTGCCCGCAGTCGATTGCGGTCTCGGGGACTACACCCAGGAGTGCACTTGGCGTGCCCCGACTGATTCAGACCCCGCTCGACCGGTCCGCCCGGGTCGAGTTAAAAAAAGAAAAGAAAAAGAAAGGGGAACTATTTAGACCCCGGCCGACTGCCAGCAGTCGACCGCGGTCCCGGGGACTACACCCAGTGGGTGCACTTGACGTGCCCCCACTGGTTTAGATCTCGCTCGACCGGTCCACCCGGGTTGAGTGGAAGAAAAGAAAGTAAATAGTACTTAGATCCCAGTCGACTGCCCGCAGTCGACTGTGGTCTCGGGGACTACACCCAGTGGGTGCACTTAGCATGCCCCCACCGGTTCAGATCCCACTCGCCCAGGCCGAGTGGAAGAGCGCAAGTGCTAGAGACAACAAAACACCCAGTGGGTGTACAGATTCGACGCAGAAAATATTTCAGGTAGCATATCCTAATAGAACAAGGTCAGTCGAAAGTCTACTTACCTGGACATTGGCCCGAAGAGCCGCGCTGGCATCGTAAGCAGCCTGGCTATTCTTGTGCACCATCTTCATCTGCTCCATCATCACGTTAGCCTGACGGATGGCCTCCGCAGCCGCATCCGACTGGTTTTCCAGAACATGGTAGTTGGTGAAGAAGGGGGCAGATGACCCAAGTGCGGCAGCTTGGAGCTCTGAAGCATGAGGTTGGACGATTGAAGGAAACACCGGTACAATCGACGGTGTAGGGTGCTCACTCGATAATGGGACAACGAAAGTTACAGAGGCCCCACCTGCATCTTCAGATTGCCGGATGGTTGGTGTTGTCATCGGTCCCTGCTGAGATGTCTTGCCAGCTGCTACTTTTTTGTTCTTTCTGGGCCTAGGGGTCACATCTTCATCATCATCCGGAAGATCGATGACGTTGGGTGGGGCTGCAAATAAATCAATCGACCCCAAGTGAATCGCCAGAATTTAATCGACCAAATAATAAAGAACAAGATCATGAGAGTTTTACTTGGGTTGGAGGTAACCACGTCTTCCATTTCCTCGTCTTGGTATTGGTAGGAAGAAGTTCCAGATGTAGCAGCACTGCAAATGTCAACATTCAGTCGGTTATGTTATGTTGCTCGAGTCGACCAAAAGATCGGGTCAGATGATTACCCGGAGATGGTGGGGATGGTCACTTTGATCCTGAGCAAAGCCTTCGGTGGTATGGAGGAGGTGGCCTTCAATACTTTCGGCGCGGGAGGCAGCGCGGTCTTGAGTTGTTTCGATACCTTCTCAGCCGGCACCGGAGAAGACGTCCGAGGGCGCTTCGAAGATTGCCCAGTCGGTGCGGCCGTCAGGTCAGGGGCGCTCGCCGGGTCATGAGCGTGCTTGGACCTTCTCTCTTTGTGAGGCGGCGAGTCGACTTCTTCTTCACCACTCGAGTCGTCACTCTCCTCGTCCTCCTCTGCATCTAAGTGCCACTCTCCGCTCTCGCCCCCGCTCGCCCCTTCCTCGACATTTTGCTCCTGCACTCCATTGGGCATCGAGTACATATCAATAAGAGCCTGAAAAGACAATGAACAAAAGAAATACAGTTGACCGTCAAAAATATGTTACACGGTGAATCAAGAAGATACTTGGCAATGCAGAATCATACCTGTTCCGGCTGGCGCAAATGGTCGAATGGAATCACCCTCCTAGACCCCCGGGGATTATCTTTGTTGCCGGTGATTCCTCTCAGCCACTTCTCCACCGTGTCTTCACTAACGTCCTCCGGGTGGATCCGAGTGGTGTCCTCGAGTCCCGAGTACATCCACATCGGATGGTCACGGGCTTGGAGTGGTTGGATGCGTCGACTGAGAAAGACCTCCAGCAGGTCCATACCAGTCACTCCGTCGCGGACAAGTTGGACGACCCGCTCGACCAACACCTTCACCTACGCCTTCTCTTCCGGGATCACCCTCAAGGAGGAGGGCTTCTCCACTCGAGCCAAGGAAAAGGGGGGAAGTCCAGTCGACTGACCCGGGGTCGGCTGGTCCTTACAGTAAAACCAGGTCGACTGCCAGCCCCAGACCGAGTCGGGAAGGATCATAGCTGGGAAGGTGCTCTTGTTCCTCATTTGAATTCCAAGGCCCCCGCACATCTATATCACGTGCGTCCTCTCGTCACTCGGGTTGGCCTTCTTGACCGTCTGGGAGCGACATGTGAATATGTGCTTGAAGAGACCCCAGTGCGGTCGGCAACCCAAGAAACTCTCGCACATGGACACGAAGGCAGCAAGGTACATGATGGTGTTTGGAGTAAAGTGGTGAAGTTGAGCCCCGAAGAAGTTCAAAAAACCACGAAAGAAAGGGTGGGGAGGCAAAGAAAACCCGCGGTCGACATGAGTGGCGAGGAGAACGCACTCACCCTCCTGCGGCCGTGGCTCGGTCTCGTTCCCCGGGAGCCGCGCCGATTCATGGGGGATCAGTCCCCGCTCAACCAGATCATCGATGTCGTCTTGGCTGATCGTCGAGCGGTTCCAGTCGCCCTGGATCCAACCCGACGGCAGGACGGACCTTGACGAGGATCCACCCCGGCTGGTCCTCTTTCCTTTCGCCTTCGCCGTCGCCTTCTTTGCACGCTCCAACGCCACCGTCTTCTCCTTCCCCATGGCAGCGAATCGAGTCCGAGCGGGGCTACGACGCCGAGAGTGGAAGCAGGCGCAGCGGAGAAATCTGAGGAAGAAGAACGAGAATGAGAGCGCACTGTTCAAAAGCCCGGTTCGGTGCCTTTTATAAGGACACTTCCAAGTGACTGACTTGTAGGCCCGGGCGATCTTATCAAATCCCGCAACAGTCGCGCGCGCAATACGTGAAAAAAAAGGTGGTGTGGGGATCGAGGCGACCTTCCTAATCCGTCCCGATTACCGCGGCCTCCCCGTCCGGCGCGCTTCCCAAAATTCAAATCCCGCGAAATCCGCGGACAGCAGAACAACTTATCAGACGGAAGACATCCTCTACATCATCACTCGGAACTCTTCAGTAAAAGTTCACTCGACAAAAACTAAGAATGGATCAAGGTGACTGAAAAAGAAGTTGGTGTCGTCACCTCAGTTCATTAATCCAGAACAAGATATACTCATAGCACGAAAAATGAGTCGGAAGTGTTCTCAACTCCTTCCTCACTCAAACCCTAATCCATTCGGGGGCTAATGATGAAGCTATGTACCTAGGGTAGGGTCATGGATCTGTCCAAGATACCCTCCCCAAGGACATCTCTAAAAGAAGCAGAAGCATTCGAAGAAAAATCATCATCCATTCGACCATGAAGCTATGTTCACTCGACAGTCTTAAAGACACTCGACCGTATGGACAATCACTCGACTACCAGAAGATCTAGAGCCACTCAACTCTGCAACGGTCGGGAATTAAGTCATAGCTTTAATGGTTATTATGTATCTTTATTGCAGGCATTACCAGTAATGTCCTCATCTTTATGTACCTTAAACCCTTTGTAACTGAGGGCGGGAGGGGTCTGGCAAACTCTATATAAGCCACCCCCCTCCTCAGGGACAAGGGTTCGCACCCCCTGTAACACACATGCATATAATCCAGTCGACCGCCTCCGGGCTCCGAGACGTAGGGATGTTACTTCCTCCGAGAAGGGCCTGAACTCGTAAAACTCGCGTGTACAACTCCTCCATAGTTAGGATCTTGCCTCCCATTCTACTGTCAGACTTAGAACCATGACAGTTGTCAAGCGCTTTTATGGTTGGATGCACAAAATTTTAATGCGAAAGAATGTCACTTTATATTGCCCCTTGTGATATGGACCTTTATTATGCAGTCTATCACTTTTATTTCTTCCATATCACACAATTGTATAAAGCTTATTTTCTCCCACACTAATAAGTCATATATATTTAGAGAGCAAATTTTATTGCTTGCACCGATGACAACTTACTTGGAGGATCTTACTCAATCCATAGGTAGGTATGGTGGACTCTCATGGCAAAACTGGTTTAAGGGTATTTGGAAGCACAAGTAGTATCTCTACTTGGTGCGATGAATTTGTCTAGCATGAGGGGGAAAGGCAAGCTCAACCATGTTGGATGATCCATGACAATATAATTTATCTCAGATGTAAGAAAACATAACCCATTACGTTGTCTTCCTTGTCCAACGTCAACTCTTTAGCATGTCATATTTTAATGAGTGCTCACAATCATAAAAGATGTCCAAGATAGTATATTTATATGTGAAGACCTCTCTTTCTTTATTACTTCCTATTAATTGCAACGATGACCAAAACTATGTTTGTCAACTCTCAACAACTTTTATTCATCATACTTTTTCTATGTGAGCTCATTACTCTCCATGAGATCGATATGATCTCTTTGTTTCTTTTTATTTCTTTCTCTTTTCTTTTATTCACTTAGGATCATGGCAAAATAATCAAGTCCTTGACTCCACACTAATCTTTATTAATATATATCTCACGGACTCGATTACATAGAACGATTATAAAGCAAAACTCACAACTAGATCATACTAAGAACTTTTATTCCACTAGATCAAGATATTACCAAAAGGATCGAACTAAGAAAAACGGTAAAGGTAAAAGTGATGGTGATACGATACTGGGGCACTCCCCCAAGCTTGGCAGTTGCCAAGGGGAGTGCCCATACCCATGTGATTATGTCTCCTTTGTTGGTGAAGAAGGTGGAGTTGTTGATGATGGATAGTCGCACATCGAGCGTAGGAGGTCTTCTAACTTGCGGATAATGCCCTTGAGTGCGATGATATGCTCCTTCAACAAAATATTTTCACGTGTGAGATACTTATTTTGTATACGAGCTAACTCAGTCATCTTGAAAGCTCCGATCTCTGTTGGGGTAAGAAGAGTGTGATCAAGTTGAAGGGTGGCTTCTATTGCCGGAACTTGGTCCTCCGTGGCCTTCTTGATCCCTTCATCCTTGTTGATCTCCACGGGTTCTTCTCTGTTCAGCTCTATCTTCATTAGCCAAGCATCGTTGCCCTCATGGTTGGAGGAGGAGGGAGACGACATAGTGCCTGGCCTTGACAACCCTGACAGAAAACAGCTCGAAACAAAGGCAGGAGATTTTTGCGTGATACGGGAGTCAAAACCTCCAGGAGATTATATAATGAATTTTTACCGACCAAAATATGTGTCGTGTACGAAAACGGAGTCCGAAAAGCACACGAGGTGCCCACGAGGTAGGGGGGCGCGCCCAGGGGGGTAGGGCGCGCCCTCCACCCTCGTGGAGCCCTCGTGTCCTTCCCGGACTGCTACTTATTTTTCTATTTTTCTAAATATCCCAAAACGGAGAAATATTGCCTTAAAATCTGTTTTGGAGTCGGTTTACTTACCGTACCACATACCTATTCCTTTTCGGACTCTGAAACGTTTCGGAAAGTGTCCCTTATGTATTCCTCCGGGGTTACGGTTTCAATAACATTGGTTTCAACATTTATGGGATTACCTGAGATATAATGTTTGATTCTTTGACCGTTCACCACCTTCGGATTTGTGCCTTCAAAATTGTTGATTTTTATGGCGCCGGAACGATAGACCTCCTCGATAACGTAAGGACCTTCCCATTTAGAGAGAAGTTTTCCTGCAAAAAATCTTAAACGAGAGTTGTATAGCAATACATAATTGTTGGGGAACATAGTAATTTCAAAATTTTCCTACGCACACGCAAGATCATGGTGATGCATAGCAACGAGAGGGGAGAGTGTTGTCCACGTACCCTCGTAGACCGAAAGCGGAAGCGTTAGCACAACGCGGTTGATGTAGTCGTACGTCTTCACGATCCGACCGATCAAGTACCGAACGTACGGCACCTCCGAGTTCAGCACACGTTCAGCCGTTGATGTTCTACCGATGCAGGGCTTCTCCTAAGCACTGCTACAGTAATATCGAGGTGGACTATGGTGGAGGGGGGCACCGCACACGGCTAAAAGATCAACTTGATCAATTGTTGTGTCTATGGGGTGCCCCCTGCCCCCGTATATAAAGGAGCAAGGAGGGGGGTGCGGCCAGCCAGGGAGGAGGCGCACCAGGAGGAGTCCTACTCCCACCAGCAGTAGGACTCCCCCCTTTCCTAGTTGGAATAGGCTTCGGGAGGGGGAAAGAGAAGGGAGAGAAGGAAAGGGGGGCGCCGCCCCCTCTCCTTGTCCTATTCGGACTAGGGGGGAGGGGCGCGCGGCCCAGCCCTGGCCGCCTCTCCTCTTCTCTGTAAAGGCCCATTAAGGCCCATTTACCTCCCGGGGGGTTCCGGTAACCTCCCGGTACTCCGGTAAAATCCCGATTTCACCCGGAACACTTCCGATATCCAAAAATAGGCTTCCAATATATCAACCTTCATGTCTCGACCATTTCGAGACTCCTCATCATGTCCGTGATCACATCCGGGACTCCGAACAACCTTCGATACATCAAAACATATAAACTCATAATATAATTGTCATCGTAACGTTAAGCGTGCGGACCCTACGGGTTCGAGAACTATGTAGACATGACCAAGACACGTCTCCAGTCAATAGACAATAGCGGAACCTGGATGCTCATATTCGCTCCTACATATTCTACGAAGATCTTTATCGGTCAAACCGCATAACAACATACATTGTTCCCTTTGTCATCGGTATGTTACTTGCCCGAGATTCGATCTTCGGTATCTCAATACCTACTTCAATATCGTTACCGGCAAGTCTCTTTACTCGTTCTGTAATACATCATCCCGCAACTAACTCATTAGTTGCAATGCTTGCAAGGCTTAAGTGATGTGCATTACCGAGAGGGCCCAGAGATACCTCTCCGACAATCGGAGTGACAAATCCTATTCTCCAAATACACCAACCCAACAAGTACCTTTGGAGACACCTGTAGAGCACCTTTATAATCACCCAGTTACGTTGTGATGTTTGGTAGCACACAAAGTGTTCCTCCGGTAAACGGGAGTTGCATAATCTCATAGTCATAGGAACATGTATAAGTCATGAAGAAAGCAATAGCAACATACTAAACGATCGGGTGCTAAGCTAACGGAATGGGTCATGTCAATCACATCATTCTCCTAATGATGTGACCTTGTTAATCAAATGACAACTCATGTCTATGGTTAGGAAACATAACCATCTTTGATCAACGAGCTAGTCAAGTAGAGGCATACTAGTGACAATCTGTTTGTCTATGTATTCACACATGTATTATGTTTCCGGTTAATACAATTCTAGCATGAATAATAAACATTTATCATGATACAAGGAAATAAATAATAACTTTATTATTGCCTCTAGGGCATGTTTCCTTCAATCTCCCACTTGCACTAGAGTCAATAATCTAGATTACACAGTAATGATTCTAACACCCATGGAGCCTTGGTGCTGATCATGTTTTGCTCATGGAAGAGGCTTAGTCAACAGGTCTGCAACATTCAGATCCATGTGTATCTTGCAAATTTCTATGTCTCCCACCTGGACTAAATCCCGGATGGAATTGAAGCGTCTCTTGATGTGCTTGGTTCTCTTGTGAAATCTGGATTCCTTCGCCAAGGCAATTGCACCAGTATTGTCACAAAAGATTTTCATTGGACCCGATGCACTAGGTATGACACCTAGATTGGATATGAACTCCTTCATACAGACTCCTTCATTTGCTGCTTCCGAAGCAGCTATGTACTCCACTTCACATGTAGATCTCGGCACAATGCTTTGTTTAGAACTGCACCAACTGACAGCTCCACCATTCAATGTAAACACGTATCCGGTTTGCGATTTAGAATCATCCGGATTAGTGTCAAAGATTGCATCAACGTAACCGTTTACGATGAGCTCTTTGTCACCTCCATATACGAGAAACATATCCTTAGTCCTTTTCAGGTATTTTAGGATGTTTTTGACCGCTATCCAGTGATCCACTCATGGATTACTTTGGTAACTCCCTGCTAGACTTATAGCAAGGCACACATCAGGTCTGGTACACAGCATTGCATACATGATAGAGCCTATGGGTGAAGCATCGGGAACAACTTTCATTTTCTCTCTATCTTTTGCAGTGGTCGGGCATTGAGTCTTACTCAACTTCACACCTTGTAACTCAGGCAAGAACCCTTTCTTTGCTTGATCCATTTTGAACTTCTTCAAAACTTTGTCAAGGTATGTGCTTTGTGAAAGTCCAATTAAGCGTCTTGATCTATCTCTATAGATCTTGATGCCCAATATATAAGCAGCTTCACCGAGGTCTTTCATTGAAAAACTCTTATTCAAGTATCCCTTTATGCCATCCAGAAATTCTATATCATTTCCAATCAACAATATGTCATCCACATATAATATTAGAAATGCTAGAGAGCTCCCACTCACTTTCTTGTAAATACAGGCTTCTCCAAAAGTCTGTATAAAACCAAATGCTTTGATCACACTTTCAAAGCGTTTATTCCAACTCCGAGAGGCTTGCACCACTCCATAAATGAATCGCTGGAGCTTGCACACTTTGTTAGCTCCCTTTGGATCGACAAAACCTTCTGGTTGCATCATATACAACTCTTCTTCCAGAAATCCATTCAGGAATGCAGTTTTTACATCCATTTGCCAAATTTCATAATCATAAAATGCGGCAATTGCTAACATGATTCGGACAGACTTAAGCATCACTACGGGTGAGAAAGTCTCATCGTAGTCAATCCCTTGAACTTGTTGGAAACCTTTCGCAACAAGTCGAGCTTTGTAGACAATGACATTACCATCAGCGTCAGTCTTCTTCTTGAAGATCCATTTATTCTCAATTGCTTGCCGATCATCGGGCAAGTCAACCAAAGTGCACACTTTGTTCTCGTACATGGATCCCATCTCAGATTTCATGGCTTCAAGCCATTTTGCGGAATCTGGGCTCACCATCGCTTCTTCATAGTTCGTAGGTTCATCATGATCTAGTAGCATGACTTCCAGAACAGGATTACCATACCACTCTGGTGCGAATCTTACTCTGGTTGATCTACGAGGTTCAGTAGTAACTTGATCTGAAGTTCCATGATCATCATCATTAACTTCCTCACTAATTGGTGTAGGCGTCACAGGAACTGGTTTCTGTGATGAACTACTTTCCAATAGAGGAGCAGGTATAGTTACCTCATCAAGTTCCACTTTCCTCCCACTCACTTCTTTCGAGAGAAACTCCTTCTCTAGAAAGGATCCATGCTTAGCAACGAATGTCTTGCCTTCGGATCTGTGATAGAAGGTGTACCCAACAGTCTCCTTTGGGCAGCATCGCCGGACATATTCCGACGAGTGTTCTTTCTATCAAAGAAACGCGGGCTTCATTTCATTTCGAAAAAGACGACAACCACGGAGCAGGGTTTTCCCTATACCTTTGCGCCGGCGTCTCCGTCCTGACCACCTTCCTTTTTGGCCTACCCGGCCTCGGCACCTCTTGTTGGCGAGTTGCCGCGGGTTTAGTAGGGCGTCCCGAATGCCTTCCCTGTAAAAGATGCCATGTGTATATGGTGGGTGAAGTGCCTAAAAGGGGATCCTAGTTTTGGAGTTGGGACTTTTTGATTTTTCTTACCTGCGATGCAGGAAGTAGTCCGGGATAGTCGGTCGTAATGGCCACCGGGGCATCGTCGCAGCTTAACTGATAGAACTGCCGGTCTATCAGTTCCACGGAGATAACCGGATCTTCTTCGAGTCCGGAATCGATGGCACAGTCAGGGTCCTCTGGTTGTGGAGAAGGGCTGCTGACCTCCTTTATGGTTTTTCGCAGTTCCTGCCGCAAGGTGGCAAGGTGAATACTTACGACAAAGAATGCGGGAAAAATGGGAGCAGGGAAATATAACTTACCCAGCTTGGAGGATTGTACATAGAGAATCCATCCTGTGGCTTGATGCGGGTGAACTCCTCTTCCTCGCCCTTGAACAGTTCGGACAGAATCTTTGCTAGAGCGGCAGCATTGTCCGGACCCTTACGCCCGCAATGGGTGGCGTCATCCGCCCCGTTATAACACCACAAGGGGTGCCCACAATATTGGAGTGGCTGCACTCCCCGCATTATGCAAATCGACATAACTTCGATTATTGTCAATCCGGATCGAGCTAGTGCTTTGATCCGGTTCATCAGATAGAGGACTTCTCCGTTGTATTCCGCCTGGGGGCTCCGTGGGCGCCAACTTCGGCGCTTCTTCAGAGGAGCATTGTCAAACTCGGGCAGACCCCGCCGAACAGGGTCCGGAAGGGGGACGTCCTCCATATAAAACCATTCTGAAGGCTAGTCTTCGGACGGCTTCTTCGGGGTACCGGACAAATATCCGGTATCGGCGATGCGCCATACTTCAGCTCCGCCCACTTGATAAAGTGATTCCCTTTGTGTGCGAGGGACAAGGCAAAATAGCCTTTTCCACAGCTCGAAGTGAGCCTCGCAGCCCAGGAACAACTCGCAGAGAGCAACATAGCCGGCGATGTGTAGGATGGAGGCAGGGGTGAGATTGTGTAGTTGGAGGCCATAGAACTCCAGGAGCCCGCGGAGGAACGGATGAATTGGAAATCCGAGTCCCCTTAGTAAGTAAGGAACAAGGCAAACCCGTTCCCCCATGGAGGGACAGGGAAAGTTCTCCGCTTGCTCCCCGCCATTGTAGGTGGCGAGCCCGGCTCGAACGGGCACCATGTACGCCGGAGGGAGAAATCTCTTAGTCTGCAGCTCAACTAATCGACTGTGCGGGACTGAACACCTCTCCCAATCACCGGGCTTAGGGCTACAGGGACGGGAGGAGGAGCTGCGGAGGTCGGCCATGCTGGAATGGATCTTTCCGAAGCACGCTCTGATGAATTCTCGCTGGGGGAGGATGATATGGATTGGATCTAAGAATCCCCATCCCTTTAATAGACAATTTATTTATCTGGCTAGGAGGGCGAATGTAAAAACGCCCTGGCGCCTCGTATTCATTCGACACGTGGGAGATAGCCCTTATTGGGCACAGAAGCCAAGAGGTTCAACATTTATGGAGCCGGACACTGCTTACGGACACTTGAAAGTTGGAGAAGAATCCGCCCTGCAATGCCGAAGACAACACTGCGCGCCGGACTCATCGTCATTGAAGCCTGGTTCGGGGGCTACTGAGGGAGTCCTGGATTAGGGGGTCTCCGGACAGCCGGACTATATCCTTTGGCCGGAGTGTTGGACTATGATACAAGATTGAAGACTTCGTCTCGTGTCCGAATGGGACTCTACTTGGCGTGGAAGGCAAGCTAGGCAATACGGATATGTATATCTCCTCCTTTGTAACCGACCTTGTGTAACCCTAACCCTCTCCGGTCTCTATATAAACCGGAGGGTTTTAGTCTGTAGGACAACATACAATCATACCATAGGCTAGCTTCTAGGGTTTAGCCTCTCCGATCTCGTGGTAGATCTACTCTTGTACTACCCATATCATCAATATTAATCAAGCAGGACATAGGGTTTTCCCTCCATCAAGAGGGCCTAAACCTGGGTAAAACATTGTGTCCCCTGCCTCCTGTTACCATCCGCCTTAGACGCACAGTTCGGGACCCCCTACCCGAGATCTGCCAGTTTTGACACCGACAGAAGGTGTACCCAATAGTTTTCTTTGGGTATCCTATGAAGACACATTTCTCCGATTTGGGTTTGAGCTTATCAGGTTGAAGCTTTTTCACATAAGCATGGCAGCCCCAAACTTTCAGAAACGACAACTTTGGTTTCTTGCCAAACCACAGTTCATAAGGCGTCGTCTCAACGGATTTCGATGGTGCCCTATTTAACGTGAATGCGGCCGTCTCTAAAGCATATCCCCAAAATGATAGCGGTAAATCTGTAAGAGACATCATAGATTGTACCATATCTAGTAAAGTACGATTACGATGTTCGGACACACCATTACGCTGTGGTGTTCCGGGTGGCGTGAGTTGCGAAACTATTCCACATTGTTTCAAATGTAGACCAAACTCGTAACTCAAATATTCTCCTCCACGATCAGATTGTAGAAACTTTATTTTCTTGTTACGATGATTTTCAACTTCACTCTGAAATTCTTTGAACTTTTCAAATGTTTCAGAATTATGCTTCATCAAGTAGATATACCCATATCTACTTAAATCATCTGTGAAGGTGAGAAAATAACAATATCCGCCACGAGCCTCAACATTCATCGGACCACATACATCTGTATGTATGATTTCCAACAAATCTGTTGCTCTCTCCATAGTTCCGAAGAACAGCGTCTTAGTCATCTTGCCCATGAGGCACGGTTCGCAAGTACCAAGTGATTCATAATCAAGTGGTTCCAAAAGTCCATCAGTATGGAGTTTCTTCATGCACTTTACACCGATATGACCTAAACGGCAGTGCCACAAATAACTTGCACTATCATTATCAACTCTGCATCTTTTGGCTTCAACATTATGAATATGTGTATCACTACTATCGAAATTCATCAAAAATAGACCACTCTTCAAGGGTGCATGAGCATAAAAGATATTACTCATATAAATAGAACAACCATTATTCTCTGATTTAAATGAATAACCGTCTTGCATCAAACAAGATCCAGATATAATGTTCATGCTCAACGCTGGCACCAAATAACAATTATTTAGGTCTAATACTAATCCCGAAGGTAGATGTAGAGGTAGCGTGCCGACCGCGATCACATCGACTTTGGAACCATTTCCCACGCGCAGCGTCACCTCGTCCTTTGCCAGCGTTCGCTTAATCCGTCGTCCCTGTTTCGAGTTGCAAATATTAGCAACAGAACCAGTATCAAATACCCAGGTGCTACTGCGAGCTCTAGTAAGGTACACATCAATAACATGTATATCACATATACCTTTGTTAACCTTGCCATCCTTCTTATCCGCCAAATACTTGGGGCAGTTCCGCTTCCAGTGACCAGTCTGCTTGCAGTAGAAGCACTCAGTCTTAGGCTTAAGTCCAGACTTGGGTTTCTTCTCCTGAGCAGCAACTTGCTTGTTGTTCTTCTTGAAGTTCCCCTTCTTTTTCCCTTTGCCCTTCTTGAAACTGGTGGTCTTACTGACCATCAAAACTTGATGCTCCTTCTTGATTTCTACCTCCGCAGCTTTTAGTATTGCGAAGAGCTCGGGAATTGTCTTATTCATCCCTTGCATATTATAGTTCATCACGAAGCTCTTGTAGCTTGGTGGCAGTGATTGAAGAACTCTGTCAATGACACTATCAACCGGAAGATTAACTCCTAGCTGAGTCAAGTGATTATGGTACCCAGACATTCTGAGTATATGTTCACTGACAGAACTATTCTCCTCCATCTTGCAGCTGTAGAACTTATTGGAGACTTCATATCTCTCAGTCTGGGCATTTGCTTGAAATATTAACTTCAACTCCTGGAACATCTCATATGCTCCATGATGTTCAAAACATCTTTGAAGTCCCGGTTCTAAGCCGTAAAGCATGGCACATTGAACTATCGAGTACTCATCAGCTTTGCTCTGATAGACGTTCTTAACGTCGTCAGTTGCATCAGCAGCAGGCCTGGCACTCAGCGGTGCTTCCAGGACGTAATTCTTCTGGGCAGCAATGAGGATAATCCTCAAGTTACGGACCCAGTCCGTGTAATTGCTACCATCATCTTTCAACTTTGCTTTCTCAAGAAACGCATTAAAATTCAACGGAACAATAGCACGGGCTATCTATCTACAATCAACATAGACAAGCAAGATACTATCAGGTACTAAGTTCATGATAAATTTAAGTTCAATTAATCATATTACTTAGGAACTCCCACTTAGAAAGACATCCCTCTAATCTTCTAAGTGATCACGTGATCCAAATCAACTAAACCATAACCGATCATCACGTGAAATGGAGTAGTTTTCAATGGTGAACATCACTATGTTGATCATATCTACTATATGATTCACGCTCGACCTTTCGGTCTCAGTGTTCCGAGGCCATATCTGCATATGCTAGGCACGTCAAGTTTAACCCGAGTATTCTGCGTGTGCAAAACTGGCTTGCACCCATTGTAGATGGACGTAGAACTTATCACACCCGATCATCACGTGGAGTCTGGGCACGACGAACTTTGGCAACGGTGCATACTCAGGGAGAACACTATTATCTTGAAATTTAGTGAGAGATCATCTTATAATGCTACCGTCAATCAAAGTAAGATAAGATGCATAAAATATAAACATCACATGCAATCAATATAAGTGATATGATATGGCCATCATCATCTTGTGCTTGTGATCTCCATCTCCGAAGCACCGTCATGATCACCATCGTCACCGGTGCGGCACGTTGATCTCCATCGTAGCATCGTTGTCGTCTTGCCAAACTTATGCTTCCACGACTATCTCTACCGCTTAGTAATAAAGTAAAGCATTACAGGGCGATTGCATTGCATACAATAAAGCGACAACCATATGGCTCCTGCCAGTTGCCGATAACTCGGTTACAAAACATGATCATCTCATACAATAAAATTTAGCATCATGTCTTGACCATATCACATCACAACATGCCCTGCAAAAACAAGTTAGACGTCCTCTACTTTGTTGTTGCAAGTTTTACGTGGCTGCTACGAGCGTAGCAAGAACCGTTCTTACCTACGCATCAAAACCACAACGATAGTTTGTCAAGTTGGTGTTGTTTTAAACTTCGCAAGGATCGGGCGTAGCCACACTTGGTTCAACTAAAGTTGGCGAAACTGACACCCGCCAGCCACCTTGGTGCAAAGCATGTCGGTAGAACCAGTCTCGCGTAAGCGTACGCGTAATGTCGGTCCGGGCCGCTTCATCCAGCAATACCGCCGAACCAAAGTATGACATGCTGGTAAGCAGTATGACTTATATCGCCCACAACTCACTTGTGTTCTACTCGTGCATATGACATCTACGCATAAAACCTGGCTCTGATACCACTGTTGGGGAACGTAGTAATTTCAAAATTTTCTTACGCACACGCAAGATCATGGTGATGCATAGCAACGAGAGGGGAGAGTGTTGTCCATGGACCCTCATAGACTGAAAGCGGAAGCGTTAGCACAACGCGGTTGATGTAGTCGTATGTCTTCACGATCCGACCGATCAAGTACCGAATGTACGGCACCTCCAAGTTCAGCACACGTTTAGCCCGATGACGTCCCTCGAACTCCGATCCAACTGAGTGTTGACGAAGAGTTTCATCAGCACGACGGCGTGGTGACGATGTTGATGTTCTACCGACGAAGGGCTTCGCCTAAGCACCGCTACAGTAATATCGAGGTGGACTATGGTGGAGGGGGGCACCGCACACGGCTAAAAGATCAACTTGATCAATTGTTGTGTCTATGGGGTGCCCCCTGCCCCCGTATATAAAGGAGCAAGGGGGGTGCGGCCGGCCAGGGAGGAGGCGCGCCAGGAGGAGTCCTACTCGGGAGTAGGACTCCCCCCCCCTTCCTAGATGGAATAGGATTCGGGAGGGGGAAAGAGAAGGGGGAGAAGGAAAGGGAGGGCGCCGCCCCCCTCTCCTTGTCCTATTCGGACTAGGGGGGAGGGGCGCGCGACCCAGCCCTGGCCGCCTCTCCTCTTCTCCTTAAAGGCCCACTAAGGCGCATTTACCTCCCGGGGGTTCCGGTAACCTCCCGGTACTCCGGTAAAATCCCGATTTCACCCGGAACACTTCCGATATCCAAACATAGGTTTCCAATATATCAATCTTCATGTCTCGACGATTTCGAGACTCCTCGTCATGTCCGTGATCACATCCGGGACTCCGAACAACCTTCGGTACATCAAAACATATAAACTCATAATATAACTGTCATCGTAACGTTAAGCGTGCGGACCCTACGGGTTCGAGAACTATGTAGACATGACCGAGACACGTCTCCGGTGAATAACCAATAGCGGAACCTAGATGCTCATATTGGCTCCTACATATTCTACGAAGATCTTTATTGGTCAAACCGCATAACAACATACGTTGTTCCCTTTGTCATCGATATGTTACTTGCCCGAGATTCGATCGTCGGTATCTCAATACCTAGTTCAATCTCGTTACCGACAAGTCTCTTTACTCGTTCTATAATACATCATCCCGCAACTAACTCATTAGTTGCAATGCTTGCAAGGCTTAAGTGATGTGCATTACCGAGAGGGCCCAGAGATACCTCTCCGACAATCGGAGTGACAAATCATATTTTCGAAATACGCCAACCCAACAAGTACCTTTGGAGACACCTGTAGAGCACCTTTATAATCACCCATTTACGTTGTGACGTTTGGTAGCACACAAAGTGTTCCTCCGGTAAACGGGAGTTGCATAATCTCATAGTCATAGGAACATGTATAAGTCATGAAGAAAGCAATAGCAACATACTAAACGATCGGGTGCTAAGCTAACGGAATGGGTCATGTCAATCACATCATTCTCCTAATGATGTGACCCTGTTAATCAAATGACAACTCATGTCTATGGTTAGGAAACATAACCATCTTTGATCAACGAGCTAGTCAAGTAGAGGCATACTAGTGACAATTTGTTTGTCTATGTATTCACACATGTATTATGTTTCCGGTTAATACAATTCTAGCATGAATAATAAACATTTATCATGATATAAGGAAATAAATAATAACTTTATTATTGCCTCTAGGGCATATTTCCTCCAATAATCAACTACATTAAACTAACGCTTTTGTATTCTTTTGTCATGCCATCTTTTAACTTTTTCTTTAAACAACTTGGCATTTTCATAGGCTTGGGTTCTCCATTCATCAAGTGAGCTAATATCAAATAACCTCTTCTCACCGGCAAGTTTTCAATCATAATTGAGTTCTTTAATAGCCCAATATGCCTTGTGTTCTAGTTCGAGAGGTAAGTGACATGCTTTTCCATAAACCATTTTATACGGAGAAATACCCATAGGATTTCTATATGCAGTTCTATAGGCCCATAATGCATCATCAAATTTCTTGGACCAATTCTTTCTAGATCTATTAACAGTCTTTTGCAAAATTAATTTGAGTTCTCTATTACTCAATTCTACTTGACCACTAGACTGAGGGTGATAAGGAGATGCAATTCTATGATTAACATCATATTTAGCAAGCATTTTACGGAAAGCACCATGGATAAAATGTGAACCACCATCAGTCATTAAATATCTAGGGACTCCAAATCTTGGAAAAATAACTTCTTTAAGCACCTTAATAGAAGTGTTATGGTCAGCACTACTAGTTGGAATAGCTTCTAGCCACTTAGTAACGTAATCACAGCAACTAAAATATGTGTATATCCATTAGAGGAAGGAAAGGGTCCCATATAGTCAAAGCCCCAAACATCAAATGGTTCAATAACGAGAGAATAGCTCATAGGCATTTCTTGACATCTACTAATATTACCAATTCTTTGACATTCATCAAAAGATAAGACAAACTTACGGGCATCCTTGAAGAGAGTAGGCCAATAAAAACCAAACTGCAATACCTTATGTGCAGTTCTATCTCCAGCATGGTGTCCTCCATAAGCTTCGGAGTGACACTTGTTCCTGTTCATGCTCAGGTACACAACGTCTAATAACACCATCTACTCCTTTATAAAGATGTGGGTCATCCCAAAAGTAATGCCTCAAATCATAGAAGAACTTTTTCTTTTGCTGGTATGTGAAACTAGGTGGTATGAATTTAGCAACAATGTAATTAGCATAATCAGCATACCATGGAGCAGTATAAGAAGCATTTATGACATTTAATTGCTCATCAGGAAAGCTATCATCAATAGGTAGTGGGTCATCAAGCACATTTTCTAATCTAGACAAGTTGTCTGCAACGAGGTTCTCAGCTCCCTTTCTATCAACAATATGTAAATCAAATTCTTGTAGCAAGAGAACCCATCTAATAAGTCTAGGTTTAGCATCTTTCTTTTCCATAAGATATTTAATAGCAGCATGATTAGTGTGAATAGTTACTTTAGAATCAACAATATAAGGTCTGAACATATCACAAGCAAATACAACTGTTGAGAATTCTTTTTCAGTAGTAGCATAATTTCTTTGAGCATTGTCTAGAGTTTTACTAGCATATTGAATAACATTTAATTTCTTATCAACTCTTTGCCCTAGAACAGCACCTACAGCATAATCACTAGCATCACACATTATTTCAAAGGGTAAATTCCAATCAGGTGGCTGAACAATAGGTGCAGAGATCAATGCTTTCTTAAGTACTTCAAATGCTTCTACACAATCATCATCAAAGACAAATGGTATATCTTTTTGTAATAAATTAGTCAGAGGCTGAGAAATTTTTGAGAAGTCCTTAATGGACCTCCTATAAAATCCGGCATGACCAAGGAAACTTCTTATACCTTTGATGTCCTTAGGACATGACATCTTTTCAATAGCATCAACCTTGGCTTTATCAACCTCAATACCTCTTACGGAAACTTTATGCCCCAAGACAATACCTTCTTTAACCATAAAGTGACACTTTTCCCAATTCAAGACAAGATTAGTTTCTTCACATCTCTGCAAAACTCAATCCAGGTTGCTCAAGCATTCATTAAAAGAAGATCCATAGACGGAGAAATCGTCCATGAAAACCTCACAAATCTTTTCACAAAAGTCAGAGAATATAGCCATCATGCATCTTTGAAAGGTAGCAGGTGCATTACATAAACCAAAAGGCATACGTCTATAAAGAAAAGTACCAAAAGGGCAAGTAAAAGTAGTCTTTGATTGATCTTTGGCTGACACGAGTATTTGAGAGAAACCAGAATAACCATCTAGAAAGCAAAAATGTGTATGTTTGGATAATCTTTCTAGCATTTGATCGATAAAAGGTAAGGGGTAATGATCCTTTTTAGTGGCCTTATTTAATTTGCGGAAATCAATTACCATCCTATAAACTGTAATAATTCTTTGAGGAATCAATTCATCTTTATCATTAGGAACAACAGTAATACCTCCCTTCTTAGGGACACAATGGACATGACTTACCCACTGACTATCAGCAACGGGATAGATTATACCTGCCTCAAGGAGCTGTAGTATTTCCTTTCTTACCACTTCTTTCATTTTAGGATTCAGCCGTCATTGATGATCACGAACTGGTTTAGCATCTTCTTCCAAATTAATTTTATGTTGACATAGAGTGGGACTAATGCCCTTAAGATCATCAAGAGTATACCCAATAGTAGCACGGTGCTTCTTCAGAGTTTTCAATAATCTCTCTGCCTCATGCTCTGAAAGGTTAGCACTAATAATAACACGATATATCTTTTTCTCATCAAGATAAGCATATTTAAGAGTATCAAGCAACGGTTTAAGCTCAAACACGGGATCACCCTTGGGTGTAGGAGGATCCCCTAGGATTTCAATAGGAAAATTGTGTTTCAGAATAGGTTCCTGTTTAAAAAATACTTCATCTATTTCCCTTCTTTCATTCATAAACATATCATTTTCGTGGTCTAGCAAATATTGTTCTAAAGGATCACTAGGAGGTACGGCAATAGAAGAAAGACCAATAATTTCATCCTTACTAGGTAATTCTTCTTCACGGTGTTGTCTACTAAATTTAGAGAAATTAAATTCATGAGACATATCATCTAAACCGATAGTAACAACATCCTTTTTGCAATCTATCTTAGCATTAACAGTGTTTAAGAAGGGTCTACCAAATATAATGGGACAAAAGCTATCTTGTGGGGAACCAAGAACAAGAAAATCAGCAGGATATTTAGTTTTCCCACACAAGACTTCAACATCTCTAACAATTCCCATTGGTGAAATAGTATCTCTATTGGCAAGTTTAATTGTGACATCAATATCTTCTATCTCAGCAGGTGCAATATCATGCATAATTTCTTTGTATAAGTTGTAAGGTATTGCACTAGCACTAGCACCCATATCACATAAGCCATGATAACAATGATCTCCTATTTTAACAGAAATAACAGGCATGCCTACCACATGTCTGTTTTTATCTTTAGCACAAGGTTTAGCAATTCTAGCAGTCTCATCAAGGAAATGAATAACATGCCCATCAATATTATCAGACAAGAGATCTTTAACAATAGCAATATCAGGTTCAACTTTAATTTGCTCAGGAGGTGTATAAGTTTTAATATTGCTTTTACGAACCACAGTTGAAGCTTTAGCATGATCCTTTATCCTAACAGGGAAAGGCGGTTTCTCAACATAAGAAGTAGGAACAATAGGATCATTATAAGTGATAGTCTTTTCTTCAACTTTAATAGGTGCAGTTACTTTTACTTCTATGGGAGGAGATGGTCTTTACTTTAATAGGTGCAATCACGTTCATAGGAGAAGTGGTTTAAATATCATCCTCCCATAGAAGTAAAAGTAGCTGCACCTATTAAAGTTGAAGAAAATACTATTGATGTCTACTACACAACCTTCTTCTTGTAGACGTTGTTGGGCCTCCAAGTGTAGAGGTTTGTAGGACAGTAGCAAATTTCCCTCAAGTGGATGACCTAAGGTTTATCAATCCGTAGGAGGCGTAGGATGAAGATGGTCTCTCTCAAGCAACCGTGCAACCAAATAACAAAGAGTCTCTTGTGTCCCCAACACACCCAATACAATGGTAAATTGTATAGGTGCACTAGTTCGGCGAAGAGATGGTGATACAAGTGGTATATGGATGGTAGATAAAGGTTTTTGTAATCTGAAAATATAAAAACAGCAAGGTAACTAAAGATAAAAGTGAGCGTAAACAGTATTGCGATGCGTTGAAACAAGGCCTAGGGTTCATACTTTCGCTAGTGCAAGTTCCTTCAACAATAATAACATAATTGGATCACATAACTATCCCTCAACATGCAACAAAGAGTCACTCCAAAGTCACTAATAGTAGAGAACAAACGAAGAGATTGTGGTAGGGTACGAAACCACCTCAAAGTTATTCTTTCCAATCAATCTGTTGGGCTATTCCTATAAGTGTCACAAACAGCCCTAGAGTTCGTACTAGAATAACACCTTAAGACACAAATCAACCAAAACCCTAATGTCACCTAGATACTCCAATGTCACCTCAAGTATCCGTGGGTATGATTATACGATATGCATCACACAATCTCAGATTCATCTATTCAACCAACACATAGAACCTCAAAGAGTGCCCCAAAGTTTCTACCAGAGAATCACGACGAAAACGTGTGCCAACCCCTATGCAAACGTTCATGGGCGGAACCCGCAAGTTGATCACCAAAACATACATCAAGTGAGTCAATAGAATAACCCATTGTCACCATGGTTATCCCACACAAGACATACATCAAGTGTTCTCAAATCCTTAAAGACTCAATCCGATAAGATAACTTCAAAGGGAAAACTCAATCCATTACAAGAGAGTAGAGGGGGAGAAACATCATAAGATCCAACTATAATAGCAAAGCTCGCGATACATCAAGATCGTACCACCTCAAGAACACGAGAGAGAGAGAGAGATCAAACACATAGCTACTGGTACATACCCTCAGCCCCGAGGGAGAACTACTCCCTCCTCGTCATGGAGAGCACCGGGATGATGAAGATGGCCACCGGAGAGGGATTGCCCCCTCCGGCACGGTGCCGGAACGGGTCTAGATTGTCTTTCGCTGGCTACGGGGGCTTCTGGCGGCAGAACTCCCGATCTATTGTGTTCTCTGATCATTTTAGGGTATATGGAGATATATAGGCGGAAGAAGTACGTCAGGGGGGCACAAGGGGCCCACGAGGGTGGAGGGCATGCCGTCGGGGGGTGGGCGCGCCCCCTGCCTCGTGGATTCCTCGTAGATCCCCTGACGTGCACTCCAAGTCTTCTAGGCTTTTTCTGATCCAAAAATAAGTTCCGTGAAGTTTCAGGTCAATTGGACTCCGTTTGGTTTTCCTTTTCTGCGATATTCTAAAACAAGGTAAAAACAGAAACTGGCACTGGGCTCTGGGTTAATAGGTTAGTCCCAAAAATGATATAAAAGTGTATAATAAAGCCCATAAACATCCAAAACAGTAGATAATATAGCATGGAGCAATCAAAAATTATAGATACGTTGGAGACGTATCAGCATCCCCAAGCTTAATTCCTGCTCGTCCTTGAGTAGGTAGATGATAAAAACAGATTTTTTGATGTGGAGTGCTACTTGGCATAATTTCAATGTAATTATTCTTGATTGTGGTATGAATATTCAGATCCGAAAGATTCAAGACGAAAGTTCATATTGACAGAAAAATAATAATACTTCAAGCATACTAACTAAGCAATTATGTCTTCTCAAAATAACATGGCCAAAGAAAGTTCATCCCTACAAAATCATATAGTTTAGTCATGCTCCATTTTCGTCACACAAGAATGCTCTCATCATGCACAACCCCAATGACAAGCCAAGCAATTGTTTCATACTTTAGTAATCTCAAACCTATAAACCTCCACGCAATACATGAGCGCGAGCCATGGATATAGCACTATGGGTGGAATAGAATATGATGATGGGGGTTATGTGGAGAAGACAAAAATGGAGAAAGTCTCACATCAACGAGGCTAATCAATGGGCTATGGAGATGCCCATCGATTGATGTTAATGCAAGGAGTAGGGATTGCCATGCAACGGATGCACTAGAGCTATAAATGTATGAAAGCTCAACAAAAGAAACTAAGTGGGTGTGCATCCAACTTGCTTGCTCACGAAGACCTAGGGCACTTGAGGAGGCCCATTGTTGGAATATACAAGCCAAGTTCTATAATGAAAATTCCCACTAGTATACGAAAGTGACAAAACAAAAGACTCTCTATCATGAAGATCATGGTGCTACTTTGAAGCACAAGTGTGGCAAAGGATAGTAGCATTGTCCCTTCTCTCTTTTTCTCTCATTTATTTTTTATTTTTTTGGTCTTCTCCTTTTCTATGGCCTTTCTCTTTTTTGGGGGGCCTTCTATTTTTTATGGCCTTTCTCTTTTTTTATTCCTCACTTGGGACAATGCTCTAGAAAATGATGATCATCACACTTCTATTTATTTACAACTCAATGATTACAACTCGATGCTAGAACAAAAGATGACTCTATACGAATGCCTCCGGCGGTGTACCGGGATATGCAATGAATCAAGAGTGACATGTATGAAAGAATTATGAACGGTGGCTTTGCCACAAATACTATGTCAACTACATGATCATGCTAAGCAATATGACAATGATGAATGTGTCATGATAAACGGAACGGTGGAAAGTTGCATGGCAATATATCTCGGAATGGCTATGGAAATGCCATAATAGGTAGGTTTGGTGGCTGTTTTGAGGAATATATAAGGAGGTTTATGTGTGATAGAGTGTATCATATCACGGGGTTTGGATGCACCGGCGAAGTTTGCACCAACTCTCAATGTGAGAAAGGGCAATGCACGGTACCGAAGAGGCTAGCAATGATGGAAGGGTGAGAGTGCGTATAATCCATGACTCAACATTAGTCATAAAGAACTCACATACTTATTGCAAAAATCTACAAGTCATCAAAAACCTCGGCACTACGCGCATGCTCCTAGGGGGGTAGATTGGTAGGAAAAGACCACCGCTCGTCCCCGACCGCCACTCATAAGGAAGGCAATCAAATAACACCTCATGTTTCAAATTTGTTACATAACGTTTACCATATATGCATGCTATGGGACTTGCAAACTTCAACACAAGCACTTCTCAAATTCACAACTACTCATCCAGCACGACTTTGATATTATTACGTCCATATCTCAAAACAATCATCAAGTATCAAACTTCTCTTAGTATTCAATACTCTATATGAATTTTTTTACTATTCCTGGATGCCTAGAATATTAGGATTATTTAAGCAAATTACCATGCTATTAAAACTCTCAAAATGATATAAGTTAAGCATGAGAGTTCATCTATTTCTATAATACCACCACAGTGCTCTAAAAAGATATAAGTGAAGCACTAGAGCAAACGACAAACTACTCCGAAAGATATAGGTGAAGATCAATGAGTAGTCGAATAATTATGCAACTATGTGAAGACTCTCTAACATTTAATAATTTCATATCTTGGTATTTTATTCAAACAGCAAGCAAAACAAAATAAAATAAATTGATGCTCCAAGGAAAACACATATCATGTGGCGAATAAAAATATAGCTCCAAGTAAAGTTACCGATGAACGAAGACGAAAGAGGGGATGCCTTCTGGGCCATCCCCAAGCTTAGGCTTTTGGTTGTCCTTGAATATTACCTTGGGGTGCCTTGGGCATCCCCAAGCTTAGGCTCTTGCCACTCCTTATTCCATAGTCCATCGAATCCTTACCCAAAACTTGAAAACTTCACAACACAAAACTTAATAGAAAACTCGTAAGCTCCGTTAGTATAAGAAAATAAATCACCACTTCAAGGTACTGTGATGAACTCATTATTTTTTTATATTGGTGTTAAACCTACTGTATTATAACTTATATATGGTTTATAAACTCTTTTACTAGCCATAGATTCATTAAAATAAGCACACAACACATGAAAAACAGAATCTATCAAAAACAGAACAGTCTGTAGTAATCTGGATCAAACGTATACTTCTGGAACTCATAAAATTCTCAAATAACTTTCTGGACGTGAGGAATTTGTCTATTAATCATCTGAAAAAAGAATTAACTAAATGTCACTTTTCAAATAAAAATGGCAGCAATTCTCGTGAGCGCTAAAGTTTCTGTTTTTTACAGCATGATCAACAAGACTTTCCCCAAGTCTTCCCAAAGGCTCTACTTGGCACAAACACTAATTAAAAGAATAAAACCACACCTAAATAGAGGCTAGATGAATTATTTATTACTAAACAGTAGCAAAAAGCAAGGAACAAAAACAGAGTTGGGTTGCCTCCCAACAAGTGCTATTGTTTAACGCCCCTAGCTAGGCTTGATGATTTCAACGATGCTCACATAAAAGATAAGAATTGAAACATAAAGAAAGCATCATGAAGAATATGAATAGAAAATTTAAGTCTAACCCACTTCCTATGCATAGGGATTTTTTGAGCAAACAACTTGTGGGAACAAGAATCAACTTGCATAGGAAGGTAAAACAAGCATAACTTCAAAACTTTAAGCACATAGACAGGAAACTTGATATTATTGCAATTCCTACAAGCATATATTCCTCCCTCATAATAATTTTTAGTAGCATCATGAATGAATTCAACAATATAACCAGCACCTAAATCATTCTTTTCATGATCTACAAGCATAGAAAATTTACTACTCTCCACACAAGCAAAATTCTTCTCTTTTGGAATAGTGGGAGTAAACTCAACAAAATAATTATCATGTGAGGCATAATTCTTTAAAGCATATATGTCATCACACTAATCATCATAGATAGGAGGCATTCTTTCATCATAATAAATTTGCTCATCAAAACTTGGGGGACAAAAAATATCATCTTCATCAAACATAGCTTCCCCAAGCTTGTGGCTTTGCATATCATTAGCATCATGGATATTCAAGGAATTCATACTAACAACATTGCAATCATGCTCATCATTCAAATATTTAGTGCCAAACATTCTAATGCATTCTTCTTCTAAAACTTTGACACAATTTTCCTTTCCATCATACTCACGAAAGATATTAAAAAGATGAAGCGTATGAGACAAACTCAATTCCATTTTTTATAGTTTTCTTTTATAAACTAAACTAGTGATAAAATAAGAAACTAAAAGACTCGTTTGCAAGATCTAAAGATATACCTTCAAGCACTCACCTCCCCGGCAACGGCGCCAGAAAAGAGCTTGATGTCTACTACACAACCTTCTTCTTGTAGACATTGTTGGGCCTCCAAGTGCAGAGGTTTGTAGGACAGTAGCAAATTTCCCTCAAGTGGATGACCTAAGGTTTATCAATCCGTAGGAGGCGTAGGATGAAGATGGTCTCTCTCAAGCAACCCTGCAACAAAAAAACAAAGAGTCTCTTGTGTCCCCAACACACCCAATACAATGGTAAATTGTATAGGTGCACTAGTTCGACGAAGAGATGGTGATACAAGATGGTAGGTAAAGGTTTTTGTAATCTGAAAATATAAAAACAGCAAGGTAACTAATGATAAAAGTGAGCGTAAACAGTATTGCAATGCGTTGAAACAAGGCCTAGGGTTCATACTTTCACTAGTGCAAGTTCCCTCAACAATAATAACATAATTGGATCACATAACTATCCCTCAACATGCAACAAAGAGTCACTCCAAAGTCACTAATAGAGGAGAACAAACGAAGAGATTATGGTAGGGTACGAAACCACCTCAAAGTTATTCTTTCCAATCAATCCGTTGGGCTATTCCTATAAGTGTCACAAACAGCCCTAGAGTTCGTACTAGAATAACACCTTAAGACACAAATCAACCAAAACCCTAATGTCACCTAGATACTCCAATGTCACCTCAAGTATCTGTGGGTATGATTATACGATATGCATCACACAATCTCAGATTCATCTATTCAACCAACACATAGAACCTCAAAGAGTGCCCCAAAGTTTCTAACGGAGAGTCAAGACGAAAACATGTGCCAACCCCTATGCATAGGTTCATGGGCGGAACCCGCAAGTTGATCACCAAAACATACATCAAGTGAATCAATAGAATAACCCATTGTCACCACGGTTATCCCACGCAAGACATACATAAAGTGTTCTCAAATCCTTAAAGACTCAATCCGATAAGATAACTTCAAAGGGAAAACTCAATCCATTACAAGAGAGTAGAGGGGGAGAAACATCATAGGATACAACTATAATAGCAAAGCTCGTGATACATCAAGATCGTACCACCTCAAGAACACGAGAGAGAGAGAGAGAGATAAAACACATAGCTACTGGTACATACCCTCAGCCCCGAGGGAGAACTACTCTCTCCTCGTCATGGAGAGCACCGGGATGATGAAGATGGCCACCGGAGAGGGATTGCCCCATCCGGCAGGGTGCCAGAACGGGTCTAGATTGGCTTTCGGTGGCTACGGAGGCTTCTAGCGGCGGAACTCCCGATCTATTGTGTTCTCTGATCATTTTAGGGTATATGGAGATATATAGGCGGAAGAAGTACGTCAAGGGGGCCACGAGGGGCCCATGAGGGTGGAGGGCGCGCCCTAGGGGGGTGGGCGCGCCCCCTACCTCGTGGCTTCCTCGTAGATCCCCTGACGTGCACTCCAAGTCTTCTGGGCTTCTTCTGATCCAAAAATAAGTCCGTGAAGTTTCAGGTCAATTGGACTCCGTTTGGTTTTCCTTTTCTGCGATATTCTAAAACAAGGTAAAAACAGAAACTGGCACTGGGCTCTGGGTTAATAGGTTAGTCCCAAAAATGATATAAAAGTGTATAATAAAGCCCATAAACATCCAAAACAGTAGATAATATAACATGGAGCAATCAAAAATTATAGATACGTTGGAGACGCATCAGACACATGGGAATATTGTCAAGCTAGTTTTCATCACGTTCATATGATTCGCATTCGGTACTTTGATAATCTAATATGTGGGTCGACCGGTGCTTGGGTGTTGTCCTTACTTGGACAAGCATCCCACTTATGATTAACCTCTATTGCAAGCATCCACAACTACAACAAAAGTATTAAGGTAAACCTAACCATAGCATGAAACATATGGATCCAAATCAGCCCCTTATGAAGCAACGCATAAACTAGGGTTTAAGCTTCTGTCACTCTAGCAACCCATCATCTACTTATTACTCCCCAATGCCTTCCTCTAGGCCCAAATAATGGTGAAGTGTCATGTAGTCGACGTTCACATGACACCACTAGAGGGATGACAACATACATCTCATCAAAATATCGAACAAAGACCAAATTCACATGACTACTAATAGCAAGACTTCTCCCATGTCCTCAGGAACAAACGTAACTGTTGGGGAACGTAGCAGAAATTCAAAATTTTCCTACGTGTCACCAAGATCAATCTATGGAGTCATCTAGCAACGAGGGAGGAGTGGATCTACATACCCTTGTAGATCGCGTGCGGAAGCGTTCAAGAGAACGGGGTTGATGGAGTCGTACTCGTCGTGATCCAAATCACCGATGATCCTAGCGCCGAACGGACGGCACCTCCGCGTTCAACACACGTACGGAGCAGCGACGTCTCCTCCTTCTTGATCCAGCAAGGGGGGAGGAGAGGTTGATGGAGATCCAGCAGCACGACGGCGTGGTGGTGGAAGTAGCGGGATTCCAACAGGGCTTCGCTAAGCGCTGTGGGAGGAGGGAGATGTGTCATGGGAGGGAGAGGGAGGTGCCAGGGCTTAGGTTGGGCTGCCCTCCCTTCCCCCCACTATATATAGGGCCAAGGGAGAGGGGGGAGGCGCAGCCTTGGCCCTTCCTCCAAGGAAGGGTGCGGCCAGGGAGGAGTCCCTCCTCCCCAAGGCACCTCGGAGGTGCCTTCCCCCTTTAGGACTCTTCCTCTCCCTTGATTCTTGGCGCATGGGCCTCTTGGGGCTGGTTCCCTTGGCCCATATAGGCCAAGGCGCACCCCCTACAGCCCATGTGGCCCCCCGGGGCAGGTGGCCCCACCCGGTGGACCCCCGGGACCCTTCCGGTGGTCCCGGTACAATACCGGTGACCCTGAAACTTGTCCCGATGGCCGAAATAGCACTTCCTATATATAATTCTTTACCTCCAGACCATTCCGGAACTCCTCGTGACATCCAGGATCTCATCCGGGACACCGAACAACTTTCGGGTTACCGCATACTAATATCTCTATAACCCTAGCGTCACCGAACCTTAAGTGTGTAGACCCTACGGGTTCGGGAGACATGCAGACATGACCGAGATGACTCTCCGGTCAATAACCAACAGCGGGATCTGGATACCCATGTTGGCTCCCACATGTTCCACGATGATCTCATCGGATGAACCACGATGTCAAGGACTTAATCAATCCCGTATACAATTCCCTTTGTCTAGCGGTACGATACTTGCCCGAGATTCGATCGTCGGTATCCCGATACCTTGTTCAATCTCGTTACCGGCAAGTCTCTTTACTCGTTCCGTAACACACCATCCCATGATCAACTCCTTTATCACATTGTGCACATTATGATGATGTCCTACCGAGTGGGCCCAGAGATACCTCTCCATCACACGGAGTGACAAATCCCAGTCTCGATTCGTGCCAACCCAACAGACACTTTCGGAGATACCCGTAGTGCACCTTTATAGTCACCCAGTTACGTTGTGATGTTTGGTACACCCAAAGCACTCCTACGGTATCCGGGAGTTGCACAATCTCATGGTCTAAGGAAATGATACTTGACATTAGAAAAGCTTTAGCATACGAACTACACGATCTAGTGCTATGCTTAGGATTGGGTCTTGTCCATCACATCATTCTCCTAATGATGTGATCCCGTTATCAATGACATCCAATGTCCATGGTCAGGAAACCGTAACCATCTATTGATCAACGAGCTAGTCAACTAGAGGCTTACTAGGGACATGGTGTTGTCTATGTATCCACACATGTATCTGAGTTTCCTATCAATACAATTATAGCATGGATAATAAACGATTATCATGAACAAGGAAATATAATAATAATCAATTTATTATTGCCTCTAGGGCATATTTCCAACAGTCTCCCACTTGCACTAGAGTCAATAATCTAGTTCACATCGTCATGTGATTAACACTCACAGGTCACATCGCCATGTGACCAACATCCAAAGAGTTTACTAGTGTCACTAAACTAGTTCACATCATCATGTGATTAAGACTCAATGAGTTCTGGGTTTGATCATGTTTTGCTTGTGAGAGAGGTTTTAGTCAACGGGTCTGCAACATTCAGATCCGTATGTACTTCGCAAATTTCTATGTCATCTTGTAGATGCAACTACTATGCTACATTTGGAGCTATTCCAAACAACTGTTCTACTATACGAATCCAGTTTACTATTCAGAATAATCTGGATTAGTGTCAAAGTTTGCATCGGCGTAACCCTTTACGACGAACTCTTTTACCACCTCCATAATCGAGAAAATTCCTTAGTCCACTAGTTACTAAGGATAACTTTGACCGCTGTCTTGTGATCCATTCTTGGATCACTCTTGTACCCCTTGACTGACTCATGGAAAGGCACACTTCAGGTGCGGTACACAGCATAGCATACTGTAGAGAGCCTATAATAAAAGCATAGGGGACGACCTTCATCCTTCCTCTTTCTTCTGCCGTGGTCGAGCTTTAAGTCTTAACTTCATACCTTACAACTCAGGCAAGAACTCCTTCTTTGACTGATCCATCTTGAACACCTTCAAGATCATGTCAAGGTATGTGCTCATTTGAAAGTACCATTAATAATTTTGATCTATCCTTATAGATCTTGATGCTCAATGTTCAAGTAGCTTAATCCAGGCTTTCCATTGAAAAATACTTTCCAAATAACCCTATATGCTTTCCAGAAATTCTACGTCATTTCTGATCAACAATATGTCAACATATATTTATCAGAAATTCTATAGTGCTCCCACTCACTTCTTTGGAAATACAAGTTTCTCATAAACTTTGTATACACCCAAAACTTTGATCATCTTATCAAAGCATACATTCCAACTCCGAGATGCTTACTCCAGTCCTTAGAAGGATTGCTGGAGCTTTGCATACTTATTAGCATCTTTCAGGATTAACAAAACCTTCCGGTTGTATCACATACAACCTTTCCTCAAAAATCGTCGAGGAAACAATGGTTTTTGGCATCCTATCTGCAAGATTTCACAAATAATGCAGTAATTGCTAATATAATTCCAAAAGACTCTTAGCATCGCTACAAGTGAGAAAGTCTCATCGCAGTCAACTCCTTGAACTTGTCGGAAAACATCTTAACGACAAGTCGAGCTTTCTTAATGGTGATACCTACCATCATTGTTCGTCTTCCTTTTTAAAATCCATCTGCATTCAACAGCCTTACGACCATCGAGTTGTTCTGCCAAAGTCTACACTTTGTTTTCATACATGGATCCTTTCTCGGATTTTATGGCCTCGAGCCATTTATCGGAATCCGGGCCCACCATCGCTTCTCCATAGCTCGTAGGTTCATTGTTGTCTAGCAACATGACTTCCAAGACAGGATTACGTACCACTCTGAAGTAGTACGCATCCTTGTCATCCCACGAGGTTTGGTAGTGACTTGATCTGAAGTTTCATGATCACTATCATAAGCTTCCACTTCAATTGGTGTAGGTGCCACAGGAACAACTCCCTGTGCTCTGCCACACACTAGTTGAAGAGACGGTTCAATAACCTCATCAAATCTCCACCATCCTCCCACTCAATTCTTTCGAGAGAAACTTTTCCTCGTGAAAGGACCCGATTCTAGAAACAATCCCTTATTGCTTTCGGATCTGAGACAGGAGGTATACCCAACTGTTTTGGGTGTCCTATGAAGATGCATTTATCCGCTTTGGGTTCGAGCTTATCAGCCTGAAACTTTTTCACATAAGCGTCGCAGCCCCAAACTTTTAAGAAATGACAGCTTAGGTTTCTCTAAACCATAGTTCATACGGTGTCATCTCATCGGAATTACGTGGTGCCCTATTTAAAGTGAATGTGGTTGTCTCTAATGCCTAACCCATAAACTATCGTGGTAATTCGATAAGAGACATCATGGTATGCATCATATCCAATAGGGTGCAGTTATGATGTTCGGACACACCATCACACTATGGTGTTCCAGGCTGTATTAGTTGTGAAACAATTTCCACAATGTCTTAATTCTGTGCCAAACTCGTAATTCAGATATTCATCTCTATGATCATATCATAGATATTTTATCCTCTTGTCACGACGATCTTTCAACTTCACCCTGAAATTACTTGAACCTTTCAATAATTCAGACTCGTGATTCATCAAGTAAATATACTCAACATCTACTCAAATCATCTGTGAAGTAAGAACATAATGATATCCACTACATGCCTCAGCACTCATTGGACTGCACACATCAAAATGTATTACTTCCAACAAGTTGCTTTCTAGTTCCATTTTACTGAAAACGAGGCTTTCAGTCATCTTGCCCATGTGGTATGATTTGCATGTCTCAAGTGATTCAAAATCAAGTGAGTCCAAACGCTCCATTTGCATGGAGTTTCTTCATGCATATACACCAATAGACATGGTTCGCATGCCTCAAACTTTTCAAAAACGAGTGAGCCCAAAGATCCATCAACATGGAGCTTCTTCATGCGTTTTATACCGATATGACTTAAGTGGCAGTGCCACAAGTAGGTGGTACTATCATTACTATCTTTTGGCATGAACATGTGTATCACTACGATCGAGATTCAATAAACCATTTATTTTAGGCGTAAGACCATTGAAGGTATTATTCAAATAAACAGAGTAACCATTATTCCCCTTAAATGAATAACCGTATCGCGATAGACATAATCCAATCATGTCTATGCTCAACGCAAACACCAAATAACAATTATTTAGGTTTTAATACCAATCTCGATGGTAGAGGGAGCATGCGATGCTTGATCATATCAACCTTGGAAACACTTCCAACACATATCGTCAACTCACCTTTAGCTAGTCTCCGTTTATTCCGTAGCTTTTATTTCGAGTTACTAACACTTAGCAACCGAACCGGTATCTAATACCCTGGTGCTACTAGGAGTACTAGTAAAGTACACATCAACACAATGTATATCCAATATACTTCTATCGACCTTGCCAGCCTTCTCATCTACCAAGTATCTAGGGTAATTCTGCTGCAGTGGCTGTTCCCCTTATTATAGAAGCACTCAGTCTCGGGTTTGGGTTCAACCTTGGGTTTCTTCACTAGAGCAGCAGCTGAATTGCCGTTCCATGAAGTATCCCTTTGTTCCCTTGCCCTTCTTGAAACTAGTGGTTTCACCAACCATCAACAATTGATGCTCCTTCTTGATTTCTACTTTCGCGGTGTCAAACATCGCGAATATCTCAAGGATCATCATATATGTCCCTTATATATCATAGTTCATCACGAAGCTCTAGCAGCTTGGTGGTAATGACTTCGGAGAACCATCACTATTTCATCTGGAAGATCAACTCCCACTCGATTCAAGCGATTGTTGTACTCAGACAATCTGAGCACAAGCACAACAATTGAGCTTTTCTCCTTAGTTTGCAGGCTAAGAAAATAGTCAGAGGTCTTATACCTCTTGACGTGGGCACGAGCCTGAAATCCCAATTTCAGCCCTCGAAACATCTCATATGTTTCGCGATGTTTCAAAACGTCTTCAGTGCCTCAACTCTAAACCATTTAACTGAACTATCACGTAGTTATCAAAATGTGTATGTCAGATGTTCGCAACATCCACAGACAACGTTCGAGGTTCAGCACACTGAGCGGTGCATTAAGGACATAAGCCTTCTATGAAGCAATGAGGACAATCCTCAGTTTACGGACCTAGTCCGCATAATTGCTACTATCAACTTTCAACTAAATTTTCTCTAGGAACATATCTAAACAGTAGAACTGAAGCGCGAGCTACGACATAATTTGCGAAGACCTTTTGACTATGTTCAGGATAATTAAGTTCATCTTATGAACTCCCACTCAGATAGACATCCCTCTAGTCATCTAAGTGATTACATGATCCGAGTCAACTAGGCCGTGTCCGATCATCACGTGAGACGGACTAGTCATCATCGGTGAACATCTTCATGTTGATCGTATCTACCATACGATTCATGCTCGACCTTTCGGTCTTCTGTGTTCCGAGGCCATGTCTGTACACATGCTAGGCTTGTCAAGTCAACCTAAGTGTTTCGCGTGTGTAGATCTGTCTTACACCCGTTGTATGTGAACGTTAGAATCTATCACACCCGATCATCACGTGGTGCTTCAAAACAACGAACTGTCGCAATGGTGCACAGTTAGGGGGAACACTTTCTTGAAATTTTTAATGAGGGATCATCTTATTTACTACCGTCGTTCTAAGTAAACAAGATCTATAAACATGATAAACATCACATGCAATCAAATAATAGTGACATGATATGGCCAATATCATATAGCTCCTTTGATCTCCATCTTGGGGCTCCATGATCATCTTGTCACCGGCATGACACCATGATCTCCATCATCGTGTCTCCATGAAGTTGTCACGTCATCTATTACTTCTACTACTACAGCTAACGGTTAGCAATGAAGTAAAGTAATTACATGACGTTTATGTTGACACGCAGGTCATAAATAAATTAAGACAACTCCTATGGCTCCTGCCGGTTGTCATACTCATCGACATGCAAGTCATGATTCCTATTACAAGAACATGATCAATCTCATACATCACATATATCATTCATCACATCCTTTTGGCCATATCACATCACATAGCATACCCTGCAAAAACAAGTTAGACGTCCTCTAATTGTTGTTTGCATGTTTTACGTGGCTGCTATGGGTTTCTAGCAAGAACGTTTCTTACCTACGCAAAAACCACAACGTGATATGCCAATTGCTATTTACCCTTCATAAGGACCCTTTTCATCGAATCCGATCTGACTAAAGTGGGAGAGACAGACACCCGCCAGCCACCTAATGCAACTAGTGCGTGTCAGTCGGTGGAACCGGTCTCACGTAAGCATACGTGTAAGGTTCGTCCGGGCCGCTTCATCCCACGATGCCGTCGAATCAAGATAAGACTAGTAACGGCAAGCATATTGAACAAAATCAACGCCCACAACTACTTTGTGTTCTACTCGTGCATAGAAACTACGCATAGACCTAGCTCTGATACCACTGTTGGGGAACGTAGCAGAAATTCAAAATTTTCCTACGTGTCACCAAGATCAATCTATGGAGTCATCTAGCAACGAGGGAGGAGTGGATCTACATACCCTTGTAGATCGCGTGCGGAAGCGTTCAAGAGAACGGGGTTGATGGAGTCGTACTCGTCGTGATCCAAATCACCGATGATCCTAGCGCCGAACGGACGGCACCTCCGCGTTCAACACACGTACGGAGCAGCGACGTCTCCTCCTTCTTGATCCAGCAAGGGGGGAGGAGAGGTTGATGGAGATCCAGCAGCACGACGGCGTGGTGGTGGAAGTAGCGGGATTCCAACAGGGCTTCGCTAAGCGCTGTGGGAGGAGGGAGATGTGTCATGGGAGGGAGAGGGAGGTGCCAGGGCTTAGGTTGGGCTGCCCTCCCTTCCCCCCACTATATATAGGGCCAAGGGAGAGGGGGGAGGCACATCCTTGGCCCTTCCTCCAAGGAAGGGTGCGGCCAGGGAGGAGTCCCTCCTCCCCAAGGCACCTCGGAGGTGCCTTCCCCCTTTAGGACTCTTCCTCTCCCTTGATTCTTGGCGCATGGGCCTCTTGGGGCTGGTTCCCTTGGCCCATATAGGCCAAGGCGCACCCCCTACAGCCCATGTGGCCCCCCGGGGCAGGTGGCCCCACCCGGTGGACCCCCGGGACCCTTCCGGTGGTCCCGGTACAATACCGGTGACCCTGAAACTTGTCCCGATGGCCGAAATAGCACTTCCTATATATAATTCTTTACCTCCGGACCATTCCGGAACTCCTCGTGACATCCAGGATCTCATCCGGGACACCGAACAACTTTCGGGTTACCGCATACTAATATCTCTATAACCCTAGCGTCACCGAACCTTAAGTGTGTAGACCCTACGGGTTCGGGAGACATGCAGACATGACCGAGATGACTCTCCGGTCAATAACCAACAGCGGGATCTGGATACCCATGTTGGCTCCCACATGTTCCACGATGATCTCATCGGATGAACCACGATGTCAAGGACTTAATCAATCCCGTATACAATTCCCTTTGTCTAGCGGTACGATACTTGCCCGAGATTCGATCGTCGGTATGTTCAATCTTGTTACCGGCAAGTCTCTTTACTCGTTCCGTAACACACCATCCCATGATCAACTCCTTGATCACATTGTGCACATTATGATTATTTCCTACCGAGTGGGCCCAGAGATACCTCTCCGTCACATGGAGTGACAAATCCCAGTCTCGATTCGTGCCAACCCAACAGACACTTTCGGAGATACCCGTAGTGCACCTTTATAGTCACCCAGTTACGTTGTGACGTTTGGTACACCCAAAGCACTCCTACGGTATCCGGGAGTTGCACAATCTCATGGTCTAAGGAAATGATACTTGACATTAGAAAAGCTTTAGCATACGAACTACACGATCTAGTGCTATGCTTAGGATTGGGTCTTGTCCATCACATCATTCTCCTAATGATGTGATCCCGTTATCAATGACATCCAATGTCCATGGTCAGGAAACCGTAACCATCTATTGATCAACGAGCTAGTCAACTAGAGGCTTACTATGGACACGGTGTTGTCTATGTATCCACACATGTATCTGAGTTTCCTATCAATACAATTATAGCATGGATAATAAACGATTATCATGAACAAGGAAATATAATAATAATCAATTTATTATTGCCTCTAGGGCATATTTCCAACAGTAACTACTCACAAATCATATTCACGTTCATAATCAGAGGGGTATTAATATGCATATAGGATCTGAACATATGATCTTCCACCAAATAAACCAACTAGCATCAACTACAAGGAGTAATTAACACTACTAGCAACCCACAGGTACCAATCCCGGACTTGGAGATGGGAATTGGATACAAGAGATGAACTAGGGTTTTGAGAGGAGATGGTGTTGGTGAAGATGTTGATGGAGATTTCCCTCTCCCGATGAGAGGAGCATTGGTGATGACGATGGCGATGATTTCCCCCTCCCGGAGGGAAGTTTCCCCGGCAGAACAGCTCCGCCAGAGCCCTAGATTGGTTCCACCAAGGTTCCGCCTCGTGGCGGCGGAGTTTCGTCCGAGGAGATGGCTTATGATTTTTTCCTCATCGAAAGACTCCATATAGCAGAAGATGGCCATCGGAGGGCCACCAGGGGGCCCCCGAGGTAGGGGGCGCGCCCCCACCGTCATGGGCAGGGTGTGGGCCCCCTGGTGAACTTCTTGCGCTCAGTATTTTTTATATATTCTGAAAACGTCTTTCGTGAAGTTTCAGGACTTTTGGAGCTGTGCAGAATAGGTGTCTAATATTTGCTCCTTTTTCAGCCCAGAATCCCAGCTGCCGGCATTCTCCCTCTTTATGTAAACCTTGTAAAATAAGAGAGAATAGGCATAAGTATTGTGACATAATGTGTAATAACAACCCATAATGCAATAAATATTGATATAAAAGCATGATGCAAAATGGACGTATCAGGTCCCCCTTGAGAAGACTTTGCAAAGATATCATATTGATGTGGGCTAAACGGCGATGCCAAAGTCATCCCACGTCAACTTTAGCCATTAGGCATGTCGCGGTCTTAGTGGGTCGCTCCGAAAAGTTAATCACATACAGACCGTTCTCGACATGCCCAACAAAGGCTACTTTAAGAGTATTGCTCCACAAGAGGGTCACGGTATTAATATCAAAGAAAGTGGCAAAGCCCATGAGTGCTAGTTGACGAACGGAAAGTAAATTGTATGCAAGGGACTCAACAAGCATGACCTTCTCGATAGTAAGATCATGAGAAATGACAACTTTGCCAAGTCCCAATACCTTAGAGGACGAGGCATCACCTCACTCGATGTTGGTGGGCATGGATGGAATCCTTTGCACATCCACCACCAAGTCCTTGCTTCCGGTCATATGATTAGTAGCTCCACTATCGAGCAACCATGATCCCCACCGGAAGCAAACACCTACAAGAGATCAATGCTTAGCTTTAGGTACCCATTTGGTAATGGGTCCTTTGATGTTAGTAACAAGGGTCTTAGGAACCCAAATAGACCATTCAATGTACTCATAAGGAGAACCAACAAATTTGGCATAAACATGCCCATCTCTAGCACGGCACAACACATAAGAAGGGTTAAAGTCGTCAGCTTTGTTGGGAAGGGAAGCGTTTCCCTTCTTGGCATCACTACCCCTCACGGAGTTATTATCCTTCTCCTTAGTAGCACCCCCTCCTTCACAAAGGTTTGCTTGAGAGGAGGAGGTCATTTAGCCTTGTCATTCTTCTTCTTGTTCTTGGACTTGGGCACGTACTCAATCCCTTCCTTGGCCACAACTCCCTTTTGGTTGGTCAAAAGGTCGTTGAGATTCTTCTCACCTTGTATGCACAACACAAGACCTTTCTCAAGTTGCACCTTTAGCTTAGTGTTCTCCTCAACAAGATGCAATGCTCACAACATGGGTTAGTAGCATTTGCATTATCAATTAACATCATATGAGGAAAAGTGGCTTTCTCCTTGGTTAGCTTTACTTGAAGTTGATCATGAGACTCTTTGAGGCTAGCATGAGCACCCTTCAAGACCTTGTGAGCCTTGTCAAGTAGATCAAACTCCTCTTTGAGTCTAACAAGATCAACCCCAAGCTTGGCCTTCTTAGAGTTTAGCACATGAGAGACAATGAGAGCATGATCAAAATCTTTCTTTAACTTAGCATGATCAATGTTGTGTGACTCCTCAAGAGCCAAATGAAGACCACACTCTTCCTCAAGATCATTGGAAAGATCCGAAATCTCATCGGCATAGTCACGACTATGCCCCTTCATCTTGGAGATAGTATCTTCGTGAGCCTCGATCATGTCATTGGCTTCACCAAGTTGTTCCAAGAGAGCAACAAAATGTTTCTTGGATTTACCCTTGAGTTTACCCATAAAGGACTCAAACTCATTTTCCTCCACATTAGATCCCTCATATTCATCAATGTAATCCGTCAAGGAAGGATTATTAATGATGGTAGTTTTGATGTTGGGGGTTACCTTGTTGGTGGCTTTAGCCATGAGGCACTTGGCGGTGATGTTTTCATTGGGTGAGTCGAAGAGAGACACTCGTGGAGTTTTTGCAATGGCAACGGAGGCCATGGAAACCGACTCGCCATCTTCATCATCATCATCATCATCATCATCATCATCCTCATGGTACTCTTCTTGAACCACCAACACCTTGTGAGGTGTCTTCTTGGTGAAGTTTCTCTTGTTGGGGAAAGACTTGGCTTTGTCCTTTCGGATGAGCTTGCCACCATTGTCTTCCCTCTTCTCATACGTGCACTCCGCAACAAAATGGCTCACATTGCCACAATTGTAGAAAGTCCTCACACGTTGCTTGCTCTTCGTGCCACTTGAGATGTTCTTGTTGAAGTTTGGCCTTGAGTTCTTCTTGCTCCAAAATTTCCTTGAAGCAAGCACCATGTGTTCATGATAGGCATACTTTGTATCTTCGGGGTTGCTTTCCTCTTCTTCCTCTTCTTCTTCTTCTTCAACGCAAACCTTGGCCTTCAATGCAAGGTTGGGCTTCTTTGCCCTTTGAGAGCGAAGCACCACATTGTCGGTGGTCTTGTCCAAGATGTTCATAGCCACAAACTCATCCAACACTTCACTTGAGGTCAAGGTGTGGAAGTTCGGCCTTTGACGAATGACGGAGGACATGGCCTTGTGGTAAGGCATCATTGCCTTGAGGAATTTGCGCTTGATCCAATTGTCATCCGTGTCCTTACTCCCATGATCTCGGAGTGAGACCGCGAGTTTGATTACTCTCCGATAAAGCTCACGAGGTTCTTCATCTTATTTCATAGCAAACTCATCGGCTTCATCTTGCACTACTTCATAGTTGGAGCGTTGAATGCTTGCGCTTCCCCGGTAGAGAGAGACAACACAAAACCATGCATCTTTGGCCAAGGCGAAGGGCCGAAAATGAGGTAGATCTTTGGGTGGAATTGCATCTTGGATGATGAAGAGAGCATTCTCATTGAATTGATTATCCACGGCTTCTCGAGGAGTGAAGTTGCTTGGGTCATGCGGATAGAAACCTTATTCAATGATTCTCCAAAGATTAGTATTCACATGATTTAAATGACGCTTAAAGCGATAAACCAAAGAATCAAAGTCCTCATTTTTCACAATCTTAGGGGGAGGACCGGCATGATTCAAATGAGTGGAAGGAATCGGTCCACCATAAACAAGTGGTGTTTCCACATGGGCAAAGATGCCGGTGCCATTTTTACCACTAGAAGAAGGAGCCTTTTCACTACTAGCTTCCCCCTTGTCGGAGTTAGCATCCATCACCTTGTCAGTGGGATCACCCACTTTCAACGGTGCGGTGGATAGTTTAAGCCCTTCAATGAATTTAGTAAACATGCTTTCCACCTCGGTCGTCATTGAGGTTTTTAATGTCTCCAAGGCTACATTGAATTCCTCACGGGAGACCGAGGTTCCCCCATCACCCGTAGACAAGATCGGATTCACACCGGAGTGCTCCTCCACACCGTCTACAGTGTCAACCATACTCTTCGGACGGCAAAGTCCTTAGTAAAGAGACGAGGCTCTGATACCAATTCAAAGGATCGATATGATTGACTAGGGGGGGTGAATAGGCAACTAACAATTTTTAGCTTTTCTTTGCCAAATTAAACTTTGCATCAAAGTAGGTTGTCTAGATGTGCAACTAGGTGAGCAACCTATATGATGCAACAACAACGAGCACACAAGCAAGCAAGAGAAGTAACACTAATAAGCTTGCACAAGTAAAGGTACGAGATAACCAAGAATGGAGCCGGCGAAGGCAAAGATGTGTTACCGAGCGCGGTACTGCCGCGGTGGTAGGGCGGTACTACCGCCCTCGAGCGGTACTGCCGCTTCTACTACTGCTGCAAATTGCCGCTCAACCCGACACGGGATGCGACCCCATCGAGTCGACGCGGTAGTAGCCCGGTACCATAGCGGTACTGCGGCTGAGAACCACAAGCGGTACTGCCGCTGGGTACCGCGGTACTATCGCTCGGACACAAAACAGCACAACTGCAAGGGCAACGAGCTCTCAAGTTGAAGCGGAAAGGCTCAGAGGGTGAGAGAAGGATGTGTACGTGTTGATTCCACCCAAGCCTTACCAAAGCGGACCCCCTCTTGACAGAACGGTGACTCCTACGAAACTAGTCCACCAAACAAGAAACGAAAGAGGTACACCGTCTTGAAAAACACTCCGAGGGGAAAGAAATCGTCTCGTGCCAAGGATGAATCTCTGAAAGGCTCAAAGCACATGGTTAGTCCGCAAACATGTTGTCATCAATCACCAAAACTACATCGAGAGAGATATGCCTTAACATACACTATGAAAACAAGAATAAAATTGCTCACCTCAATCACGACGAGAGGCTAGGAGGGGCTTGTTCGGGGAGGGGGGGTAAAGATTTGTTGTTACTAGCAAGAGCCCCATGCGTTGCACGGAACATCAAGATGCATTTATACGAGGGAAGACCTTATCTGCAAATATGGAGAGGGTTGCAGGTATCTTTTTGCAAAATTGCCATAGTTTGCTTTCTATCCGTCAGATATAGATCGGACGGTCTATATTGCAGGATGGTAGGCACACCATCATCACCAACTCAGTTTTTTATAAGAGTAGAGATATGCTACTTCATTCTACAAAAACTTCTTTGGCCGAGCTACTTGTCCTGCAAATTTTCTATTTGAACTTCCTATGCCTTTGGTATGATAGGTCTTTACTAATTCATGAATTCACTCTTGAAGAAATCAAGCGAGTTGTTTTCTAGACGAAGCACAACAAAGCTCTTGGATTAGATGGACTTCATATGTATTTTTATCTGCATTTTTGGCATTCAATTGGTAATGATTTTATATCATTGTTTCACAAGTTTTACCATGAAAAATAGGCTAGGTGAGGTTTAATTATGGAGGGCTTACATTGTTATCCAAGTGTGCTGGAGCTGCTAAAATTCAATAATATGGATCCATATGTTTGTTAAATGTGTTTTTCAAAAACCTCATCGGTGATATTAATAATAGAGCTATAGGTGTTGCTCATAAACTCATCTCACATGTTTAGACATCATGTATTGATGGTAAATTTTTATTAGATGGGGTAGTGTTATTACTTGAGATCATGCATCGGGTTCATAGAAGGAGAAATATGTTGTGCTTTATAAGATGGATTTTGAGAAAGCATATCAACTTGACTTTCTTAAAAGGTTTCCTATCTAAGAAAGCTTCCCAGGGAATTTTTATTAGCTAGGTGATGAAATATGTTTCACATGGGAAGTCATGGTGATGATAAATGATGTGGTTGGTTCTTAAAATAAACAAGTAAATGATTTAGGCAAGGGAACCAAGGTTACCCGTTCATATTGCAAATATGTTTTATCTCTTCTAGTTGGACACGCTCTCCAACATGGTTTCATCTAGTTTAGCCCCTAATCTGGTAGATTAGTATGTTGATGACATCATATTTATGTTCCAAGATGAGTTGGAAGGGAGAAGAAATCTCAAATACACTCTATACCTTTTTGAACAATTACCAGGGTTTAAGATTAGTTTCCAACAAAAGCAAATTATTTTATCTTGGAAAATCTCAAGGAAGAAGTACACAACTATATTCAAATTTCACATACATAGGTATTCTTGTTTGTCGTGTTAGGTTAAATAAAAATGATTGTAGAACTACGAAAGAGAAAATTTTATTAGCCTGGAAAGGAAAGCAACATTCGTATGGAGGGAGACTATTTTTTCTTCTTAAATCTAGCTTAATTAACGTACTTTCTTATAAGTTATCTATGTTTGAATTGCCAAAAGTTCCTGCTAAGATAGTTGATTTATGTAGGAAAAGATTAACATGGAAGGATCATGATGATACTAAGAAATATCATTTAGTAAATTAGAAAGAAACTTGTGGATGTAAAGTTCACGAGAGTCTTGGGGGATTGGAAATGATGAATCTGTGTCTTTTGCGTTAATGGTTGTGGAAGTCTGAAAATGAAATTGGGGTCTAGCAAGAACCCGCTAGAAATCAGTATGTGAGAAACTCTACTTTACGATTGTGTAAAAAGGAGTTAATCATTCCCATTTGTTGGCAAGCCTTGTTAAAGTGAAATGTGTGTTTTTAGTTTTGTAAAAAGAAAGATTGAAAGTTCTAAAATTATCAAGTTCTGGGACTACCACTGGGGGTTAAACCCATTGAGTGTAATATTTGTAAATATTTATATTCTTGTTTGAGATAAGGGCCAAAAGAGTATCAAATTTAGAAGAGTGCTATGTTGAGGGAATGATGATGCATTGTTTCAATTATGGATATGTGCTCTTGTTCATCTTTGTTAGACCTATTTGATTCTTGTAGATGGACTCTCGAGAACGGCAATTTTTTGTGTGCATTCCTTATACATGATGCTTACAATTGGTCAACTGAAATTGGCCACATATGAGGCTTTGGTTTGTGAGAAATAAACCTTTGAAAGAACATGTGTTCATCTGGTTGGAAGTAAAAATGTATTGTAAGTAAGTATACTAATTAGGAGATGGGGCATGTAAGGATAATAAATGTAGATTATGTGATAATTTGGAAACTATGGATAATTTGTTCTTCGCGTGTTGTAGCTAGATACATTTTGGGTGTATCCTCTTGTGCTACTAGGATGCAAGTGATGCCCATAAGCACTGATGGGATTAGTAGATGGAATATGAAATTCAATGGTTCTGAAAAATAATATATTTCTCTCAGTTCGGCTTCTATTATGTGGTCTATTTGGAAGGCCATAATGCAATGTAACCTGATCATGTTAACTACTAAGGGTGTTGTTATTATCTACCATGTATCACATTAGATGACTTGTTGTGTTGATGTGCAGTGAGTAAACAGAGAACAACTAATATGTAGAACAACTCATTTGCTATGGCAGTGCCATATGAATTATTCTACGAAGACGAAGGTTTGACGCTACATATGTGAATGATTGGAATGAGATGAATATAATTAAGGAAAGTGATGGTGAGTGGTGTTTGTCATGACGCAAAGACGAATGCCTTTGTTATGTTGTTCGGTTTATGAAACACAACAATTGTTTATGACAATTTTGATTTGTCTATGATAATGCCTAGTAGATGAGTTAAGCAGTAGAAGGTTATGGATCTTTGGACATTGTGGTTCTCTAGGTTAAGCTTGTAACCAGAAATTTGACTTTTTAATTCCATGATACCATATAAAATTAAGTTGGGAGCTTGAAAACAACATCTATACAATCATATAGCTTATAGATGGTATATGTTTGTTCAAAACTTGCAGATACAAACTTCATCCCTCAAAAGTAAATCCACGGTTGGAAGAACAAACAAATGAAAATGCTACAGTGTTAGAGAATGGTGAAAAATATTTTTTTGTTGCACCTATCCAGGTGGTTACAAAGGCCGAAGACAATAGAGCATCTTAGACTTGAGGGACCCTGCAAATGGAGTCGTAGTTTACCACTCCGAAGACGTGTTCCATCATGCAAAGTTTGCATGTTAAGTGATTGACCCGGTTGAGTAGCTAGGTACGATGCCGGAATTCCTTGTGCAATCTCTCGCGACAGATGTGTTGAGCCATTTGGTTCAAAGAATAAAGGTTGAAATTCCCCTTAACACAGGAGGAAAAGAAGATGAATTGCAATAGACAAACACCCAACGGAACAGAGATGCAAGTGTGTGGTTTGAACTAATTGAATATCCTAAATGCTATTGATATGATGGCAGATAAAAATTGATTTGGGGCAAACTCCCTCATGTACATTAGATCTCGCACGTGAATCTCCAAGTGTTCGCTCCCCCCCCTTAGGGAACGACTGAGAATGCATGAATGGTTCGTTGCATAACCCCCCCCCCCCCCCCCCAAGCGAACGCTTGAATTTTTCGTGTTTTTATTCATTTTTCTAAATCTTGAACAAGTGGTTATTTAGAGCACGACAAATCCTACCACCTCCATCCGAAAATATAAGACCATTTTTAGTGTCAAAATGGTCTTATATTTTGGGATGGAGGGAGTACCTTTTAAGCATTTTGGACATGACACCTATGCCAACTTTAGCATGGCAAACTCTAAGTGTTTACACATTGCTAGTGCCATAGCATGGCAAATAGTGTGTGTTCTAGTCTTTTAGGCATGGCAATTATATTTGTTATAACAAGGGAACTCCATTTCTTATCATGACATAGCAATTTTTCGCATTGCACCATGACAATTCTTCACACTGTAGCACGGCAAATCTTTATCTTGTAGCGTGACAATTCTCTATATTGTAGGATGGCAACGCCAATTCTTCTATGCAATGCAGCAACGTCATGATAATCGTTGCACGCATGACAACGCAGCAAGTTTCTGTCAATAACATTATCATAGCATGGCAATTTCGGCTTGATAGCATGGTAAAGAAGTTGTTGAGGGGATATGAGACGTGGTGGCATTTGTTGTAAGTAGTATTATGCGAGTCAGATTTGTTCTCTTGAGAAAGACACCCGCAGCGCACAATCGTTCACTCAGTTTACCCTCCCGAGCGAACGTCAACTAGCTATTGGTCTCTCTCTCTCTCTCTCTCTCTCTCTATATATATATATATATATATATATATATATATTTACCTAAATGATAACGCCTACATATGTGGCACTTATCAATATTGCAGTTGTTGTCATCTAGGTCGAGAACCATGTAAGCACCCAAGCGTCGTGTTTGTGTTATCATATAGTGCCACACATGTGGGCGCTCCTCGCCCAAACGGATACATGACGCTCGCCCGAACGTGTGGATGAAACTGCTCTTCACCGACCCGACGCTCGCACGATGATAGATGACCACTACAATTGTGCACATGTGACGGCTAGTTAATCACACATGGCAGCTATGATTGACCATATATATCAATTATGGTTTGAACACACATGGCATTTTGATTAGTACATGACAACTAAAGTTAATCACACATGGCAACTAAAATTAATTACAGACGCATTCGCGCTCATAGGATGGGGGTGAGCAGTTGCCACAGATGGTTGTATGGGACGTTCTGCGCCCGAACATGTGGGCAGTTTTAATATTCGATCACAAAAGATCATGTGGGTTGGCTCCTGGGTACGACCGGACGAGTCGTATGGTCAGATGTCCATTGCGCCACACATGTGGCAGTTATAGACATCCTACATTTAAGGCAGGTTAACCAAAACTCTACTAGAGGCAACAATAATTACTCGAAATGTAAATCGTGCCATAACCAACAAGATTCCATATTCCATGGGCAGCACCACAATTGCAAAGCTGTAAACCCGGGATCCCCGGGCATTAATAATAACTGTCATCAAAGGTTAAAAGTTCCAAAGATACAGCCCAGTCCCAACGTGACTAATGTGAAGTAGTACTAGCCGTAAAACAAATTTCCGAGTAACAGAAAGATGCCTGAAGAGTGAAAAACGAGATTGCGAAAAACTAGCCAAGGGATTTATACATCCCCGAACCAACTCCAAAAACAAGCCGAGATAGTAGGAGTACATCTGGTTATTGCCTCGCGCCAACCCTCGACGCACAAGTACACGATGGGACGGACGTCCAGCCAGAGATTCCGGAACGGCGCCGCCCCTGATCCGAGCCGGATCCCGGCCACCACAGAAGATTCACTCCGAGCGGGCCCCGTACTCCAGCCAAAGGAGCCAAAACAAAAACCATGGCCGCCGCACGATATTCCCGAACGAAATCCCAACCGTCCGCCTATTTCGCGTGGCCACTTTTCTCCGTGCCTCGCCCGTCTCCTATAAATCAGACGCCACCGATTGGTTCCCCCAGCCAGCCTCATCAGTCATCACGCCAATCCCGGCTTCCCGATTCCGATCGCTGAACGCCAACCACTTTCCTAAGAAGGGGGGCGCCGCGGAGATGTCGGCGACGTGCGCGGCGGACCTGGGGCCGCTGCTGGGGGCGGCGGCGGCGAACGCCACGGACTACCTGTGCAACAGGTTCGCCGACACCACGTCCGCGGTGGACTCCACCTACCTGCTCTTCTCGGCCTACCTCGTCTTCGCCATGCAGCTCGGCTTCGCCATGCTCTGCGCCGGCTCCGTCCGGGCCAAGAACACCATGAACATCATGCTCACCAACGTGCTCGACGCCGCCGCCGGCGCGCTCTTCTACTACCTCTTCGGCTTCGCCTTCGCCTTCGGGACGCCGTCGAACGGCTTCATCGGGAAGCACTTCTTCGGCCTCAAGGACATGCCGCAGACCGGCTTCGACTACAGCTTCTTCCTCTTCCAGTGGGCCTTCGCCATCGCCGCCGCCGGCATCACCTCCGGCTCCATCGCCGAGAGGACGCAGTTCGTCGCGTATCTCATCTACTCGGCCTTCCTTACGGGATTCGTCTACCCGGTCGTGTCCCACTGGATCTGGTCCGTCGACGGCTGGGCCTCCGCGGCCCGCACGTCCGGCCCGCTGCTCTTCAAGTCCGGCGTGATCGACTTCGCCGGCTCCGGCGTCGTGCACATGGTCGGCGGCATCGCCGGCTTCTGGGGCGCGCTCATCGAGGGCCCCCGCATCGGCCGGTTCGACCACGCCGGCCGCTCGGTGGCGCTCAAGGGCCACAGCGCGTCGCTCGTCGTGCTGGGGACCTTCCTGCTCTGGTTCGGCTGGTACGGGTTCAACCCGGGGTCCTTCGTCACCATCCTCAAGTCGTACGGCCCGCCCGGGAGCATCAACGGGCAGTGGTCGGGCGTGGGCCGCACCGCCGTGACGACGACGCTGGCGGGCAGCGTGGCGGCGCTCACGACGCTGTTCGGGAAGCGGCTCCAGACGGGGCACTGGAACGTGGTGGACGTCTGCAACGGCCTGCTCGGCGGGTTCGCGGCCATCACCGCCGGGTGCAGCGTGGTCGACCCGTGGGCCGCCGTCATCTGCGGCTTCGTCTCCGCCTGGGTGCTCATCGGGCTCAACGCGCTCGCCGGCCGCCTCAAGTACGACGACCCGCTGGAGGCGGCGCAGCTGCACGGCGGCTGCGGCGCGTGGGGGATCATCTTCACGGCGCTGTTCGCCAAGAAGCAGTACGTGGAGGAGATCTACGGCGCCGGCAGGCCGTACGGGCTGTTCCTGGGCGGCGGCGGGCGGCTGCTGGCGGCGCACATCGTGCAGATCCTCGTCATCGCCGGCTTCGTGAGCTGCACCATGGGCCCGCTCTTCTTGGCGCTCAAGAAGCTGGGCCTGCTCCGCATCTCGGCCGAGGACGAGATGGCCGGCATGGACCTGACCCGGCACGGCGGGTTCGCCTACGTCTACCACGACGACGACGAGCACGACAAGTCGGTCGGCGGCTTCATGCTCAGGTCGGCGCAGACCCGCGTCGAGCCGGCGGCGGCGGCGAACAGCCAGGTCTAACCAATCAAGCCGGACTACGTAACAAGAAATCCAGTGGAAATCGCCTTTCTGTTCTCGCGCGTCATATCTCATATGTGATCCGATCATGGGATCAATATTTCCGGTGCTGTTTGGGCCAATACTTTGGCGCTCTTGTGTTCGTTCACAAGATTGTAAAATTATTACACTAGGACGAGGTTATTTTTTTACCTTTTTTGTGTACATGCGTGCGTTTAGAGGAGATGTGTGGTGTGTGGATGGAATCTGCAGGGCTGGGGGTTTTTCTTTCTTGGTGATATCTTGTCATTTTTGTGGTGGAATTTTGTGATCATGAGGGTGTGGTCAAGATAGGTGGCTGCTCAAGGTTGAATTGTTGAGATTTGTCCTCTAGTACGGGCCACCCTCTCTATCAAAACTTTGGCGCGTTTTCTCGATCGAATGGCTTTTAGTTTTTCCGCTACGTATGTTCCCGACGCTCTATCGAGCTTCACACATATTTTTAGTGAAAGTTTTTCTAGTTTTCACTCTTCATTTTGATGCATGTTCCCTAAAAATAATAGGGGGTTGGTTCTCTGTGCACACTTATATTTAGTTTACACGGCTACACCTACAAACAAAACACCTCACAAGAGTACCCTACCTACTACTCCCTGTTTTAAATGAGCCGGCATAGACCAATATAGATTGGTCGTGTAGAGACGCAGCAATCACATTCAAACCTTCCTTCATTTTGGAGCCAGAAAAGAGGGATCAGAGGTACAAAACTGTGCTAGTAGTACAAGCTATAATTAACCTGGAGCATCATACTCCTGTTGGCAACCACTACTATTTCCTGTCTCCAATACTTGTGCTCGTATGCTAACTGAAAGCGGGCTCAATTATGCAGTACCAACAGCACACACCTCCCTTTCACTAATCCTGCCAAATAAGGCGCTTGGAGTTGGAAAGAGATTGGAGAGTGCTTGCGATGCGATGCGAGCGAGCTTCGTCTCACCAAGTTGCCGGGCCAGGACAACACAGGTCGCGCAGACGTCGCATAAACAAAGCATGCACTCCTATGTCACCGGGTGGACAGGGAGGAAAACATTAGATAACTGTCACAGTGTCGCTCTATCGAGATTCTCTAGGGCTAACGACCAAAGCCTGTGGATAAAACTCTGAATAACTTATTTTGAATAATATATAGGAGAAAGTTCTCTGGCACGTCTCATTATTACCGTAGCAAGGTGATTTTATCAGGCCGAAGACCTTGTATGAATTACCATAAACCCTTACAAACACCTTTTGCAATTTTTTTTTACAAAATACATCTAAATCCTTGAGGATGCCGAGATCACCTTCCTCCTGCATCCATGGGTGATCGCGCCATGTGGAAAGCTCGTTTCCACCTCTGGCTTCCATCTCAATAGAACAAACTTGTTTAAATCTAGGAGCTTGTAAAAGCAGCGGTTGAGAAGTCGACGATAAAAAGACGCCAGCAACCACGATCTACATAGCAAATCGCCATGTTGAAGAAGAAAAATTCAGATAGGGTATATAGAATGCTCCAGTTCCGCCTAGACAAAGTTGGGGAACACCACTATCACACACTTCCCGACGAGGCCAAGGCTAGCCCACCTTTGTCAGTCGGAAATGGTATCGGAGAATCAAGACGCACAACCACGTTGTCCGCTCCGCCGGACGACACTACCGAGATAAATCCGCACAAACTTTGCTAGACCCAAAAAATAGACCTAGGGATCCACCATCTTCCACTCACCTCCTAACAAGGTGAAGAAGCATCATCAAAACGAGGGAGGGGATATCTTATTCCACGCCGACATAGACCAACGTCTCCTCATCCATGAATGGAAACAAACCCTAACCTTACCACCACGGGGCCAAATCCCTGGCCCCCATAACCATCACCAAGCAATGGACGGAGGAAGAAGGGGCCCTCAGACTCGCCATGGAGTAGGGTAAATCAGCCGCCGCCACCGCCTGTTGCCTAGGTTAGGGAGCAAGAACGGAAATAATGCCTGTAGCTGGAAGATGATTTCCATATAGAATCACGGAATACTTAGTTAAATGTGTAACTTCTTTAGAACCACATTTGCAATACCAGTACTTCTTAAAATGTAAGGCATACGGTTATTGTCTTAAAATGAAGTATATTTCATTAAGTTGATAGAAAAAAATATGAATGACTATAGTTCGAAATCAATGTCGGTGAATCTGTCATGTAAAATATTTTTGTAGTACAATTATTTGGTATTCTAGATATTGATAACTTTTCCATGAATTTGGTCGAACTTGAAAAGTTTGATACTACAACATACAATTTACATGCCTTATGTTTTGGGGACAGAGTGAGTGTATATTAATATGCAATCCAAATAAATGCCCTTTGCTTTCTTCAACTTTATCAACATAGTTGTCCTTCTAACACTTTCAATGCATTATCAATCAACGTTTACCCACATAAAAAAATTCAACGTATTTCATATTTTGATCATTGCAAAAAAAGCAAATTAATTCCGTTTGTGCGTGCTTGCCTACTTTAGGAAAAATAGCAATTTACTTATTTTATGAAGAAAAAAGGGATATACAATTCCTAGGAAAAGGCAATATAGTCATTTCAGCCGAGAGCTGAGGCGTTACCGAACATGCCCTTAATTATTCTGACCAAATTTGAAAAGAAATCTAATTTGAAACAGTGTGCGTACAAAACATGAATATTTTGTTTCTAACTTTGGATACACGAATTTAGTATATTTTAAACATCATCTTTTTTTGGGTGGGGGAGGGGGCAGGCCTAATGGACTTAATGGAAGAAACATATATAAAATGTTTTCTTAAAACAAAGACCAAACGCTCATGTTGCTTTCCCTATGGAGGTTTTTTTTGCGGGAGCTCTATAGAGATGTTAACGCGTCGTATAAATTTGACAAGCCAAATCTAGGATAGAGCCCCATAAAAAGGGGCAGGCTGATTGAAACCCACCAAATTGCGACATACAATTTTTTTACCCAAATGATAAGTGATGTGGCACGAAGCACTCAAGCCATGATAATTTTTACAACTAAAATTATCATGCGGAACCCCCCCCCCCCCCCCCCCCCTCCAAAAAAAAGAAACTAAAAGTTGCCATCTAAAAAAAAAGTTGCCGTGCTTGACAATCATGTCATCCTCGCGTCACTAAATTTGCCATCAAAAACGTTCGGAATTGCCAAGTCCTAGGATAGAGTCCGATAAAAGGGGGCAAGAGGGCACCCACATTGCTATAGAATTTAACAATCCGAAAGCAGGACGATTGGAGAACGGCGACGAAAAAGTTAGCTGGCCCGCCGCTCCCCCGCCCCGCGCCGCGTGCCACTCCGGCCACGGCGGCCACCCACCAGCCTTCATGGCTAGGACCCGTAGACCGAGCTGTAGTAGGAGCGCCAGCCCGGCCTCGCCCGCTGCGTCCGGCTCCTGCATCCCCTCGCCCGGTGGTCTGCTGTATGCCCCGGACGCTTGCGGGCTCTCTCCGGCTAGCCGGCTGTCAGATCCGGGACTTCCGCCGCGTCTTCTGCTCCGGGGTGAGTCCTCCCAAGCCGCCCCTCCCTCCGGACCGGTAGATCTACTGCCTCCGCCCCCCTCTGGACCTCAGCGCCTTAAATCCATCGTCGTTGCGCCATCAAACCTTGCCATTTCCTCCCCTTTGGAGGAGGCGGGTGGTTGGGTCCAAGTTCAGTCGCGCAAAAACCGGCGACCGTGCAAGAAGCCGGCGGGCAACAGTACGCGCTCTGGGGCTCCTCGCTCGGACCGCGGGCGCGCCTCCATGCCTTCGCCTGGCCGCGAGGCCTTCTTAAGGCGCTTCCGTGGAAAGTGCTTCCGATGCCTGAGCAAGCACCACCGGCGCAAAGATTGCCCCGACCCGCTTCGATGCTTTTTCTATGAGCGCCAAGGCCACTTCGCAAAAGAGTGCCCCAGCCGCTCCCGCGGCCCAGGAGGGGCTACCCCGGCCGGATCCAAGCCGGCGCCAGCTCGGGTGCCGGTGCGAGATCGCCTCTGCTTCGACCACCCCCCGTCTCCGTCGGCCCCTCCTCCCCAAGCTCCGTCCATGGCTGGCTTCTCCCACGTCGATCCGGCGCGGCGGCCTCGCGAGAGCCACAAGATGGTGGTTGCCACGCCGGCCCTCGAGCACGCGGAGTACATCCTTCGGCAGCACGCGGTCACCCTCACGGCTGCAGATCGTGCCCACGCCATAAGCCCCATGGCGGTGGGGAAGGCCATCGAAGAGCAGCTCCGCACCTCGGCGCACCAGCTCCGCGTCACCGCCCACCATCCCGAGGCCTTCCTGGTGCACTTTGACCTGCCGGCGCACCGCGACAACGCTGTCCGCCGCGGCATCATCAAGGTGGACGGCTGCAAGTTCTTCGTCCGCGCCTGGAGCCCGGACGACCATGCGGCCATCCTGAAGCTGTCCCTCCACGTTCGTATCATCGTCGAGAACCTGCCTATGCAGTTCTGGAGCTTGGAGGAGGCAGACGACGCGTTCGGCGACTTCGGCTGCATCGACCGGCTCGATAGCCGCACGTATGAGCGTGGTCACACCAAGACGTTCACGTGCTGGCTGTGGTGCTGGGATGTGGCGCACATCCTGACTAAGCGGGCTCTGTGGGTGCTCAAGCGTGGTGCTGGTCGCGTCGACGAGATCATCGGCTTCTCCCCGCCGGATCGCAACGTCCCTCCCCCACCGGGCGTCCACCGCTACGACCTGCTGATCCACGTGGACCGCGTGGAGGACTGGAACCCGCTCTCGCCCCGCTCCTCGCACTCCGGGCAGGGCGGGCTCCCCTCCTCGGAAGACGAAGACACTCGCCCCCTCCCCCGCTCTGAGCCGGGCTCTTGGGCGGCTGGTGTGGAGGACGGGCAGAGCAGGACCCGTCGCTCCATGCCGCGCGTTTCCTCCTCCGGCTGCAGCAGCTTCCCCTCCCTCGGCGAGCGTTGCGACCACGACGGTGATGACCAAGGCAACCGTGGCCGGTCCTGGAAGGACGCTTTCCTCGGCCGTGGTCGGCAGCCCAGCGCCATGGCCCCGGCTGCGGAGGAGCCGCGTAGGAGGAGCAGGACCCCTGCCTCGCGTCGCCACCAGGGGTGCCGTGGCCGCTCTGTAGAGCGCGCTGCCCTGTCTCCTTCCCCGAAGACAGTGCTGCGTGCTACTCCCCCTTGCCGCTGCAGCCATGCCCCCCCCCCCCCCCGCCGCGGAGACTGACCCAATCACCGCATTTTTCTCCTTCTCCGACTCGGGACGCACCATCTCCCCACCACCCCGGTCAGACTGCATGCAACTGGAGTTCGAGAATGCAATGCTCGAAGCGCTCGCCTCCCCACTCTCCTTCAGCGACAACGAGGGACCGATCGAGCAGAAGTTGAAGGAAGACCACCTGTCGCTTGCCCTGCTGCCAGATGTCCTGCCCTGCATCAACCAGCCCACTCCTGCAGCTGTTCAGTTCCAAGTCGAGGCCGTCACGCAGAAGGTCAGCCATCTGCAGCTCCAGACAAGCCCAGACACAGATTCAGCATAGCCCCAGCCAGCCACTGTGGATGATGTGCAGCAACTCTTCAAGATGGCCAAAGCTCCCTTCCTCCCCACGCCAAAGCCTGCCCGCTCCTCCGCCCCGCCTAAATCACGAGCTTCTTCTGCCCCTTCAAGGCGTAGCGCTCGACAGGCTTCAGCTGCCTCCTCCGTGCCGGTCTCGCAGAGGGCGGCGATGAGGCTGGTGAAAGAGCTCGGCAAGATGGGGCCAAAAGATAAGATGACACCAGATGCTGCTGCTGCTCTGATCAAGAAGTTCAACGAGCCATTGACCGAGGAAGACATAGCCACCATTGCTCGCCTGACTAGTCTGAATGCTGAAGCTCTGAAGATCGCGGCCGGCATGCTCGGCCCTGATGGTGCGGCCAATGCGGCCCAGTAGTTCTCCATGTTTTATGTAGCTTGTAGGCTTCGTCGACGGCTGGCCCTTCGCCAGTTCGAGCTAGGTTTCCCTTTCATGTGTAGTTCTAGGATCATGTTGCGAGTTAGACGACGACGGGGTTTTGGGCCTGTTGGTGGCCGCCGTCGTCCCTTGGACCGAATGGTGGTGTGTTGTATCCTTTGGTTTAGTAATGTTAGTCGACGGAGCAAATCTTTGTGTCCAAATGAGTAGAAACCATGGCTTCATTATGTCTTGGAACGTTAGAGGGCTAAATGCGCCTGCCAAGCAGGAGGCAGTTTGTGAAACCACCACTGCTCACAGAGCTGCCATCCTGACGCTGCAAGAAACAAAAATAGATGTTTGGTCTTCAGAAATTGCGCGCGAAGTAGGGGGTCAGCTACTACAGGGCTGTGTGGTTCTTCCGGCCCTGGGGACGAGGGGTGGTGCTGCAATTTTCTGGAACAAAGATATAGTTAGCATCGAGTCTCACTCCATTGGCAGATTCACCATCACAGCAAAAGTAACTGAACTTAGCAACAATGTCCAGTACTGGCTGACAACGGCGTACGGGCCAACTGAAGATGCCACTAGGGACGAGTTTTTCCTTGAGATGGCCAGCATTACACCTCCAGCGGGAGAGCCGTGGCTGATCACTGGAGATTTCAACATGATATATGAAGCTAGAGACAAGAGCAACTCAAATCTCAACAGGAGGCTTATGGGAAGGTTCAGAAAAGCTCTAGATTTCGCGGGCTTAAAGGAAATCAAATGCCACAACAGAAGATTCACTTGGAGCAACGAAAGAGAAAGCCCAACCTTCTGCAGCATCGATAAGTTCTTCTGCAATGTAGATTGGGAGGCTCTGCACACTGGATATATGCTGAATGCAGCATCCACGTCTTTCTCGGATCACTGCCCGCTGCTCCTCTCCCCTTGTGTCAGCCCACCAAGACCTGCAAGATTCAAGTTTGAAAACCATTGGCCAAAGTTTCCACATTTCCAAGAAACGGTGATGCACGCATGGAACAGGCCAGTCTCCCATGAATGTCCTTACATCAGACTGAAGGTGAAACTGCAGAGAACTGCAAAGGATTTAAGGATCTGGAGTAAATCTCTCAGCAAGGCCAAGATGCAATTTCATATGGCAAATGAAATCATCCTAAGGCTGGACATAGCTCAAGAAAACGGGCAGCTCACACAGGAAGAATTTGCACTAAGGAAAATGCTCAAAACCAGAGTGCTTGGGCTTGCGGCAATTGAGAGGGCTAGAAGACGGCAAGCCTCTCGGGTGCTATGGATTAGGGCCGGAGATGCCAGCACAAAGTTTTTCCACGCAAAGTGCAACAACAGAAGGAGAAAAAACTATATCCATACTCTGCAAACTGCGGGAGGGGAGGTCTTATCCCAGCATCAGGAGAAAGCTCAAGAGATTTTTAGGCACTTTTCGAACCAGCTGGGCAAAAGGAAAAATAGGCCCCTCACAATCAACTGGGATCAACTACAATTACCTCAAGTGACAGGTGTGATTTTAGATAACCCGTTCTCAGAGGGAGAGGTTTGGGCAGCTGTTGTGAGCTCTCCGGCAGAAAAAGGCCCAGGCCCTGATGGATTCACTGGCCAGTTTTTTCGTTCGTGTTAGAGCATCATCAAGGATGATATCATGGCTGTCTTCTCCAAATTCTACAGGGCGATCAACACAAATTTTTCTGATTTGAACAAGGCCTTCATCACGTTGATCCCTAAAAAAGAAGGTGCACGTGAAGTGAAGCAGTTCAGACCCATCAGTTTGATGGGTTCAGTGGCGAAGATAGTTGGCAAAGTCCTATCTATGAGACTGGCCGCTGTCATCCCGCAAATCATATCCCCTGCACAATCAGCTTTCCAAAAGGGAAAATGCATTCACGACAGTTATCTCTACGTCCAAGGATGCGTAAAATCTCTCCATAGAAGAAACAAGCCTGCTCTGCTCTTCAAATTAGACATAGAGAAAGCGTTCGACTCCATCTCTTGGGATTACCTTCTCGAGCTGCTGTAGCGTTTAGGCTTCCCTGCAAGATGGAGAGACTGGATCTCCATACTTCTCTCCACGGCGACATCCTCCTGTCTGTTAAACGGCGATGCAGGGCAAGCCATAGTACACTTGCAGGGTTTGAGACAAGGCGATCCGCTCTCCCCTCTGCTGTTCATCATCGCCATCGACCCCCTCTACCGCCTCCTCGACGCTGCTGTAAACCTTGGCATCTTCTTTCCTCTGCCAGGAAGAGGTGCCAACATGAGGATTAGCCTCTATGCTGACGACGTTGTGATCTTCGCCAACCCAATCAAAGAGGAGGTCGACTCGCTCCTGCATCTTCTCGATCTATTCGGGGACGCCTCCGGTCTTCGTTTAAACCAAAGCAAATCCTCGGTGGCCCTAATTAGATGCAACAATATAGACACCGCTGACGTGCTGCATAGTTTCGGTGGCTCCGTAGTAGGATTCCCTATGACTTATCTAGGCCTCCCGATCTCCACTGGTAGAATTCGCTTAGTGCATCTGCAATTTCTCCTCGACAGGATTAGGGCTCGCCTCGCTGGTTGGAAGGGTAGGCTTATGAATCTTGCGGGTCGTAGAGTCCTCGTCCGTAGCGTACTGTCAGCACTTCCAACTTTTGCGCTGACTGTTATACGGCTCCCAAAAAAGCTTCTGAAGGAGATTGACAAGGCCAGGCGGCGCTTTCTCTGGGCGCAAGATGAAGAATTGTCAGGCGGAAAGTGCAAAGTTAACTGGAAAACAGTTTGCTCTCCCATCCAAAAGGGCGGGCTTGGCATTCAGGACCTCAACCTTTTCGGTAGAGCACTTCATCTTCGGTGGCTTTGGTTGGATTGGATGCAGCCGAACAGGCCTTGGAAAGCTTTCCCAATCCCGTGCGACAGCAGTGACAGGGCCCTCTTCACTCGAGCCACGAAAATTGCCATTGGAAACGGCAAATCAGCAAAATTCTGGACCTGCCACTGGCTGGGAGATGTACCTCTATGTCAATCCTTTCCTCTGCTGTTCAAGAGATCACGAATCAAGCTCAAAACAGTGGCTGAGGCACTACAGAACGATTGCTGGATCCGCAGTTTCGGCAATGGACGATATGAAGAAATCGTACATGATGTAGTCAGGCTGGCCCGCATGATCAGAGAGCACGGCGGGCTGAACAACGAGCATCGGGAAGATACGATCATCTGGACAGAAAATGGAAAGGGATCCTACTCCACAAGCTCAGCCTACAATGCCCAGTTTAAAAACATACCAAACAATGGAATGAAATCGGCCATTTGGAAGGTGTGGGCACCGAGCAAGATCAAAATCTTCTCCTGGCTGATTCACCATGATAAGGTTTGGTGTAACGACCGTCTGCAGCGTCGACAATGGCCAAATCCATACTTCTGTCAGTTTTGTCTCAAAAACCTTGAGTCCTCCGTGCATCTCTTCTGAAACTGCCCATTCACACAAGCAACTTGGGCTAAGGTGGCGGAATGGAATGGATGCTCATCGCTCGCCCCGCCTCTGCAAGATCGACGATGCACACCCTCGGCAGTCACGGCCATTCTCAACATAACAAGAGCAGAAAACAGGAGGGGCGTGAAGACTATGATCATGGCTACCACCTGGGCAATTTGGATGGAAAGAAATAATTGCACCTTCAGATCGAAGATAGCGGTGGTAAAGGACGTCATCGACGCCATTCGACGCATGATGGAGCACTGGCGGCTTGCCGGAGCAAAGTCAATCGAGCCCCCCTTCGGAGACCTGGTTGTGAGATAATCGCCTAGGGGTTTTCTAGACTGGGAGCTGCAGGCTAAAGGCCTGCCCTCTGATTGTATCTCTTTCCTTTTTTCTCTGATCGCTTGATCACACCTTGTCTTTCATATGCTCTCTTCTAAATCAATCAACGCCAGCCAAGCTGGATCTTTCAAAAAAAAAAATCAATCCGAAAGCAAACATTCTGGTACAGATAATGTATACATTGAACTGTCTTTGGGGTAAAAAAAAGCCGCTTTTGCACCGTTTTTCAAACCACGCACGGGTACGGAAAAGGACGCTCGCGGGCGCACTTCCCTCGACGCCGGAGCTCCTTTGGGTGATGTCACCAAGAGAGCCGCCGCACTAGCTCCTGCGCCTTTCCCGTCCGCGAGGGAGGCCGCCGTTCCGGCCAATCGGCGCGCGCCGTGGTGCGCTCGCATCGCCATCCAGACCTTCTTCTCCCTCTTCCCTTGGCGTAGCGTTCGGATCACAACTCGGAGCAGATGGCAACAGCACAAGGAGATGTTTATTACTAGCCGAAAAGGCCGTCGTGCGTGCGTGCATGCATGCCTTGGTGCACCCATCCCATGGCGCGTTTCGGTGCTTCACGGGGATCCCGTCCCGGGCCAGTCCGAAAGGCGACGGCGCGCACGCGACGCACCACGGGGTGGGTGGGCAGTAAAATAGGCCTCCGTTTTGCCTTTGTCTTTTTTCTTTCTTCCCGGGGAGCTGATCCTGTTGCGCCTTGCGCGTTGGTTGCTGACAGCCAGTCGGCGGCTGTGGTGTTGAGTTGGTGAGACCGTATTTTTCTTCTGGGGCTCCGGCGATTGGCCAAATCTATTCCATGCATGCATGCATGCTGCAGCGGTGGCCGATCGTTGGTTTGATAAGCTTTTTAAACTCACCGGCAAAATCTTGTCGTACGACAGCTCACGAAACGGGAGAACTGTGATGTTGGTGAGATTCTCGTTCAACGGGAAAATCTACTCTGCAGGCATTGGCCGTTGAAGCCACCTGGATGGAAATGTGGCGGAAACGGGTGGGTAGCACTAGTAGTAGAGTATATTGTACATTTGGACTGTTGTACCGTTGTACCGTGCGCTAATGTTATTGATAGCCTCACTGGATATTACTGTTCGTACACGATAAGGTTGGCTTCAGTAAACAACTCCTGTCTCCTGGCAATGGTGACTGAAATAAGCAGCGGGATGACACCCCGCGTGATAGGCGAGCACCTCGTGGTTGGACTCCCATGCATGTGGCGAGTGTACCCATCATGTCGTCCTCCATGCATGGAATCAAAGGTGTCAGATTTTTGGGATGAAGATAACACCGACTGCGTGGGAATCGGCGATGCATGCAGCACGAGCCCTTTGTTTAAAATTTCCTCTCTTTCTAGTGTAGCTGGACTGCTGGAGATCGTCTGACGTGCTGCTCGAAGGTTGGGAGGTCACATTAGTATGATACGCGCAGCCCAATGGGTGGTGAGTAGTAGTAGTTGGTACGTACACAAGCTAGCCGTGTGTTGGTTGATATCCTCATACTACGTACTACTAGGATGATCATGATATATGGATTATGCGCTCTCTAACTGAAGTGCAATCTTTTGCTTGGGAGGAAAGTGAGGCCAGCGGCAGCGGGTGTACTTTCCCAGATTCGCAGACATTGAACGAGTTTCGCGCTTTTCTGGTAAGAAATGCCGAGCTAGCAGGCAAAGATTGATCAAATGATCGATCACTGGAAATACATACGCAGGGGCACGAGAGTGTGGGGCCCTCGCCTGCCATGTCCCGCCGCCCGCTTGTTTTGCCTCACGATTCGCCTAGTAATTCAATCCTGCAAGAGGGCACATTAAAGAACCTCTCGAAAAGTTTGAAGTTTCAACAGTGGAACTTGCAGCTTTTGCATCTAAAGCTGTCAAGTTTCAACACGTTTCAGATATATAATATTAAACAATTTTTTTCCGTCGTTCGTGGACACAAAATAATAAATTTTTATCAACCACTCATACTAAGTTTCAAAATTGAAACTTAACATATTTTTAAAAGTCATTAAAACATATTCAAAATGGATCTGATTTAAAAACGATGGTCGCAAAAAACATGAATATGAAAACATAATTCAATCTAAAATTTTTGTTTAAAAGATATAAAACTTTAAAATCAAAAGCCAAAATAAATAGTTGGCACCATGGACATGCATGCTCCCGTCCTTGTGTGCCACAAATCCTCTCCCATGAAACTTGGTAGTACTTTACTCCCCAAAGTACCACAAAAATGCGCAGGTTCCCATGCAGTGGTTGGTGGCGATTGCCAAGATTCCAACTCGTCTCGCAAATTAGTTTTTTGTTTTCTAAACAGGCAGCAGGAACATACAGTTGTAAGTTGTGAATTTCTAAGTTGGAACTAGAGTATAAGCTTCAGTTTGTACTACTCCCTCTGTCTTACTATATGAAATATGTTTTTCTGAACACTATCTTACGTTAGGGAATCGCTAGAAGATAGCGGCCTGAAAATTAAAAAGCGCTAAGTCGATTCCCAACTCTCTATCTCAATGGTTTGTTTCTTTTGGAAAAGGAGGATGTACCCCCGGCCTCTGCATCTGGACGATACATGTTGTCATACTATTAATTATTCATAAAGACTATACAAGATGATACATCAATAAGCCTGAAGTCACCATTCTGACAACGCTGTTGCTACTCCTATCCCTTGATGAAGGTGTGCCGATGTTCGGGCCTAATACCAAACATAAATCGCACCAAAGCCCAACATCTAAATCCGGGTGTCCCATCTAAGTCTCTATCTGGATTGGGTCCCACACCGGTCTGGCACACTCCCAGTGAGCACCGCATGCTGCAAGGGCCGTCACCTCCATCTTTCATTGGTCCATCCTCAGAGCAGAACTGATGCATCGACCTTGCCAGGCCTCTCTGCCATCGACGCCACCATGACACCAGACAAGCTTCCTCCTCCTGCGTGAGTCCATCTGCGCGCATCAGATACCGAGTCTCCACCGCGCCATGGCGCGGAGACCCACCGTCAACGACACGGTTGATGCCACACCGCTCCGTCTACATGCCATCTCGCATCGACTCCGAATTACTAGCAACTCCACCACCCTGAGCAGTCCCCGGCCGACGTCTTCAGGAAGGAACACGACACCAAAGTGCCATCATCACCCAAACAGAGGGACAAAGGCTTTCGCCTGCGCTCATGGCAGAGGTGAGGGGCGTACGATCCACACCTAAGCCTCCAAGAAGGGAATCGGCGTCGAGAGCGTTGACTTTGGTGCAGCCACCATGTCGGCCTGGAGTTTCCCTCGGATCCAGGCCCACCCACCAGATCCGTCCAGACAGTATTGGCACCGACCGTAGTCGTTACCGTAGCCAGTACGAACTGGAGTCGATCGAGTCGGAGATAACGCCTCCCATGGAACTCCGGTCGGCCATCGAGGAACCGCCGTAGCGCCGCTGCCTCCACGTCGCCCACGCAGCCGTGGAAGGCCCCCCATCTGCACCCGTGGGTGCCGCCCGCCAGGCAAACCGCACCGCACGCCACCGATCGAGGCCCCGAGATCCCCGCGCCGCCCGAGGCACCGGCGGGGAGATCTGAAACAGATCGACCACCGGACACCCTAGGAGCGCCGCGAACGCCTCCCCCCCCCCACGCGACCACCAGGGGGAGTCACGAGCACGTCGCCCCTTGAGTCCTCGCCGGCGCGCCCCGCCGCCACCCGCCCCAGATCCGACCGCAGCGGGGAGGAGAGGTCCCGCCGCCACCACCGCCAACCGAGCTTTGCCCGGCGGCGGCGGGCAAGAGAGGGAGGCGAGGGCTTGGTGGCGCGAGGGTTCCCCCTTGGTCGCCGCGCAGGGGCGACCCGGTGGGAGAGAAGGGGAGAAAAATGGTTGGATCACCAATTTCTCTTCTTCCTCACCATGTTCGATCTTCTCTTCTCCAACTGCCCCCATGGACCACTGACCGGACCGCTAGTCACCACCGCCCGCAGCCAGCGATGCTCCCACGCCATCCTCGCCGTCTTGCCCTCCCTTGAACTGCCGTCCACCGCGGTGCTATTGTCGCCCGCGGTCATGGCCAGTTTTTTTTCCGGCGAATCTGCACCATCCCTAAGATATACTACCCATAGGGCTTCTCTGACGAGCTTCGTCTGTCTCTTCCGGCGAGCTCCTTCCTTCCCATCGTTCGTTTCATCCTTCACGCGAAATCAACTAACCCAAATTCTAAATTCAGGTGGTTTACATATAACTATCGTGCTTACTACTTTATGGGACGGAGGGAATACTAGACAGCAGCCGCGAGGAAGCTCTTGACGAAGCCAACTCATAACACGCAAGTATACACAAGGTAACGTATACGTACCGGGCATGAACAGGAACAGGCGCAGCTACTCGCGAATATGGCATCGGGACCAGGCAACCGAATGAACTTATTGCGGCGACCAGGTCTATGGATCGATCGAACCACGCTAGCCGCTGCGTGCTGACCGGACGCAAGTCGGTCAACTGGGATGTGACCCAGAAGCAAAGCCGTACGTGCGTACTCAAAAAGGCTGTGGAACGACGGGAGAACGGTCGTTTTCGTGTGCCCTATGCCGGCTCAGTCAAGAAGTTGACGAGACGCAGAGCGCTGGAGCCGTTTTTCCACGCAGCAATGTTTGAACCTCGACAAGGTGATCAACCAAGGAGCCCACTGTTGACGTGACCGGATGCATGCATGCATCCACCGCAGTGCAGTTCAGACTGATGGTTGGTTGTTCACAGGAGTGCTCGCCCCAACTGTTGAGTTGTGCATGTCGTATGCATGGCATGGGCAGCAGCAAATGGCCCACCCGATCGACCTGTGTACGTACCCTGTAGCTCCCGGATGGATAATACTAATACATATACCAATACTCTTGTGCAACTTTTTTTTCCTTCCAATTATTGCACCATGTCTCACGTGTACTTTGGATTTTTCCTATAGCTTGTTTTAATCAATTCTACTACTACTGCCACCCAAATGTTTTTCCCTTGCTCCAGGAAAGGTGGCCATCCGTTCAGAAAAAAGAGGCAAAGGTGGCCACAATCATCGTGGCCCACCTGATTGAGGAATGAAGGATCGATCGGGAAGAGCACAAGGATTCACTGAACTCGAGCAGCTCCAAATCACTCTCTGCCTCTGATAGCCTATCTGCTTTTCCGCTTTCAGCTATCAGATTACCGATTGGAAGGGTGCCGCCCAAAGTCAGCAGACCACCTAACCCTGCCAGGCGGCCTCGATTTCTTTGTTGTATCTTGAACGTCCAAAGATTCCACCTAGCCACCTCTGGTAGGCCTAATCAGCGTGCTGGTTTTGCCTTCTCACGGGCCGGGTCGGCATCCCGATCACCGTGTCACGCAATACCCAATCGGCGAGAAGAAAAGTTGATAAGCGTGCGTGCATCCCAGTCACTACAGAGAGATAGACAAAATGATGCCTCAGTAGTTATAATGTATTTACCTGTATGAATTCCACTCAAGACAGCTCGCAGTTTCCAGTTTCAGTAGTTCAAGCAGTGAACACAGTGCTATGGTTTCACTCTGAACTTTTGACATCCCACTCTAGAGTGCAGGCAGCACACAGTTTTCAGTTTCAAGCAGTGGACAAAGTGCTATGGTTTCACTCTGAACTTTTGACTCTGCAGTTGTACATGGTTCAACTTTCTTGTTGGAGGCACGGCACTCTAGTAGACTTGAGAAGGACCGATGCTTGCAAGTGAACCAAAGTACTGGTCAGTTTGCCAACTGGCCCAATAAATTCTCGTAACAGTGGGCATAGATCATGCAGCACGCCGGCGTCGCCGAGGAAAATGCAACCTGACATCTCGAAAGGAAACTAGAGGCTAATCTACATGGGTAAGGATAAGATCTCTAAAGATCTCCAAATTCCCATCCTGTCCCATGTTCTTCCCCATCATACGACTCCGCTCGCCTTTACTTGACAGCTTGATGGGGTGCCATTTCATCATCCAGCATGTACAGTCAATATGAAGGAGCAACTTTGGTTCAGTGGCCTGCATTAGAGATGTTCCCACAAGTATTCTTCCATATGGCCATATTGTCTATGCGTCGACGTATCGAGAAGGTTGCGTCCTAGAATGCCACATCATCTAGTCATCAGGCATCATATCTTGGCCGTCATCTGCAAAAGGGTACTCACAACTGGTGACGGACGGAAATTAGATGCCACAAGGATAACATATCGTGTCAGGGTATTTGGCTTGTTAGTTCTTGCTGTTCAAAGATAAGATTGCCGATTTGCCGCGTATTGTGAAGGAATGGATGAGAAGTGAAGATGTTTGGACCATATGATCGACTCAAGTGGCAAAGAAAACCAATGGCACCACCAACAAACAAGATCAGCAGGTCCAAGGAACCTACCCCTCATGGAGAAATTCATGTGTCAAATTCAAATTTCCCATTTGTCTCGCACCACGAAACATATTCAGGCACGCCTCCTCACCTTAAAATAGTATTTTGAGGCCAAAAACATACCCCGAAGTAACTTTGAGACAAGCAAATTGAACGAACAGGTTTAAGTTTACCATTAGGCCATAAGACCCATTACACCCACTATGAAACATGAACAGAAACCATTGTATCTGTTATGATTTTAGCTGTACAGATCTTGCAAGTGCGTGTAAATTGCACATAACTATGATATTTACGAACTCCATCTTTGTTGGATCAATCAACTATGTATGGAGACCATTCTAAACATAACCTTCACCTGCAAATGTATCAATACGGTGGCACATATATTCTCAAAGGTACTATTTGATCGGGATTAAACAGCTTGGCACCTTGGAAAAAAGAAACATCAAAGAGAGCATATAAATTAGAGAAAAGTAGATGATCACAGAACATTCAGAAAAAACTAGTGAATGCTCATAAATTCAGATATTGGATGAGTATCCAATCAATACATGCAGGAGATATGATCATTCTTCTCCAAAAGACATCAAAATATCTCTAAAAACTACAGGACATGAAAGACTATTTATATTCCAAAGACTCAAATGATCTCTGCAAACTAAAGACAAACCCAGTTCAGGTGGGTATGTATTGAATAACTCGCGGAAGCTGACACAAGAATCGAAGATGAGTATTACTAAGACCTTTTTTTAGAATGAAGATACCAGCGGCATCGGGCTTTAAATTAATAAAGCTACGAAACGGCAGTCACAAACACCAACAAGGTCTCAGACGCACACAGCAACAGAAACGAAAACAGGGGGTTCCAACAAGTGACATAACAAGGCAAGCGCCACCCCGAGCACACAGGTTACTAAGACTTGCATGCCTTCTCCAACATATCTGCTACGATAGTCTCCTCCAAATTATCTCTAGATAGAAAGTCAAACAATCAATATTTAATAGGACGAGGTTTGTTATTGAAAACGGTGCTAGTACACGTTTCTGGGAGGATACTTGGCTTGGCGACTCACCCTTGGCCATTCAATATCCGTCTTTATATCGTATTGCTCAACGACGTGAGGTGTTCGTTGCAACTGTATTTCAATCTATCCCCTTTAATATTCAGCTTAGACGATCGCTAGCGGGCAATCGTTGGGAAGAATGGCTCCATCTAGTTAGGAGACTCATGGAGGTTCAATTTTCTGACCAACCCAATGAATTACGCTGGAAGCTGACTAGGTCTGGAGTATTTACAGTTAAATCAATGTATATTGATGTTATTAATTCGAACTCCATTCCAACTTCCAAGAATGTCTGGGATGTCAAAGTTCCTTTGAAAATAGAAGTGTTTATGTGGTTTGTCCATAAACAAGTTATTTTAACAAAAGACAACTTGATAAAGCGTAATTGGACAGGACCTACTAGGTGTAGTTTCTGTGATCGGGATGAGACGTTAAGCACCTCTTTCTTGATTGCCCGTTGGCCAAAGTCCTTTGGCGGACGGTCCACATTGCTTTTAATATTACTCCACCGAATTCTGTCAACGCATTATTTGGGACATGGCTTAATGGGATTGAGTCTGACTTAGCAAGACATATTCGGGTTGGAGTTTGCGCTTTGCTGTGGACTATCTGGAATTGCAGAAATGATTTGGTTTTTAACAGAACATCACGTATTCATTTTTTGCAGGTTATTTTCCGAGCCACGGCAGTGATCCGTTCGTGGTCGCTACTCACTCCGATGGAGGCCAGGGAGCATTTGGTTACTGGATCTATCCATTGGAAGATGGTAGCTCGGGATATCTTCAACCGGTTTGGATGGCGGTCATGTAATAGGATATGCAATTAGTTTACCTATCTATTTTTAGCCAGCCGGTTATGGCGTCTTCTCTTGGCTAGTTTGTGTCTCTAGCCTTTTAGGCTCTGTGTGAGCTGTCTTTTCTTTTTTTAAGTTGGAGACGTTGGAACCTTGTTGGCACTTTTTGTTTTTTGGTTAATAAGATGGCCGTAGAGGCCGGGGAACCCCCCTTTTCGAAAAAAAAATCTCTAGATAGAAAGTGGAAAGTGAAGCATACACTACTTCGTCTCAGGTGGCTACATGTTAACTAAGCCATCTATTATAACCCAGGATGGACACACTAAAATTTGAGAAGCTTCATAACTCTCTCCAAGATATTTACTGAGGCAGCAGGGCATGATTTCTTGAGGTGCACATACCCTTGCCTTGCCAACACATCATCCAATCTATTTGAAGACATGATAAATTCAGCACAAGCATCTTTTAGCCTGCTACAGTGATGCTGATCAGCTAGAGCAGACGTGGTTGCCACAGTCTGAACATCAAGAGTTTTGCAAAGAATGTCTTCACACATCATCTTCATCCTTTCTATTGCATACCGATCTGCAGCCGCTAGTAAGTGCCTGACCATTTCCTTTTTCTCTTCGTCATCAAGTTTGCCCATGGAAGGCAATAGATCTGTGTAGATAACGTGAAGTAATGCCTTAAAAACAGCAGGCTGCATGTCTTCGACTGTTATGTTCTGTCCACACTAGCCTCTCATCGGTCCATACAGCTCTGCCTTGAAGACTGGAGACCGCGTTGCGAGCACAATCTTATGTGCAGGAAAAATCTCACCTTCAACCTCGAATGTCACATCTGCTTCCTCAGCCGCCTCTAGCAATTTTCCGAAATTTTCTGCCAAGTCTAAGAATGGCATCTGGACCTCAGCTGTTATCGCGGCGTTCACAACAAATCGCTCCTTGATGACAGTTAGATCACACTCAATTACAAGACGGTCATCCCGCAGATAAGCCGACTCCTCCAGCTCACTCTTCTTCTTAAAACTTGGAGCACCCCAACAATAACTGGTCCCAATCCCACTGGTTAACAAATTTTGAATACAATGAACAATTTTTGAATTAAATGATTTTTTTATTTTTTGAACTTGATGAACAAATTCTCAATTCAAGACACTTTTTGAAAATCGGATGAACTTTTTTAAACGCGGATGATTTTTTTTAATTTGATGAACATTTTTAAAATTATGGTGAACAAATTTTGAATACGGTTCACAAATTTTGAATTTCATGAACATTTCTTGAATTAAGTGAACAAAAAATGTTCACAAAAACGAGAAAAAGAAAAAAAACAAAGAAGAAAAAAGGAAGTGAAGAAGAAACTAAAACGAAATGAAAAAGCAAAAAAAAACTGAGAAAGGAGAAAAAAAGGAAAACGAAAACTCGGTTTCGGACATGATGTACCTAGGCCTGCCAACTTATATGCAGCAGGGCGTGGGGGGAGGTACCTGTGCGGCCGCTTTGCAGCGACTTATGTGTCGAATAGGAGCTGCCCGCTACATCGATCGCCCGGGGTGGCGGCTGAGCTGGGTGTGGGCCGGCCACGAGTTCATCTCTGTCGTGACTGGCACTGAGACGCAAAGCAGGGCAACATCAGGACGGCCACCTCGCAGTTCAAGATGTACATCAACAATTTCACCCTCGACGAGCATAGCGACCTCCAAGATGCCGATTGACTTAGCATCGGTGTGCCAGGCTACACGTGTAGCAACACCACCAATGTGCCTGCGACGAGGTCCAAGGTGGACAAGGAGTGGCACGAACAAGTTATGTGTAAGCATTTTATTATTTCTTCTTGCCATATCTAAATAATGTTCAAAAAATGTGATCTGTAGAATATAACGTCAACACTATTATGAGGTGGACAGGGGGGCTTTGCCCCCCCCCCCCCTCACACTTCATCACGTTGTATTTAATAGCTGTTTATAGTTTAGTGCATGTATCTTATAATTATCATTTGCATCATCAGACGGCTTCAGTTTCCTTTTTGTCCGAGCTTGAACATCCAAAGATTCCACCTTAGCTAGCTCTGATAGGTCTAATAACGTGGTGGTTTCGTCTTCTCACGAGTCGGCATCCCAATACCCATCGGCTAGAAGTTGATAAACGTGCGTGCATCCCAGGCACACGGTAGAGAAAAGGCTGCCTAGTCTTTTTCAAGTATTTACCGGCATGAATTATTCTGGAAATATTATTACGAGTTTCGATTGTTGAAGCAACAAATTAAAAGCATCGCTGTGGTTTCACCCTTCACTTTGTCTCTGTGGTAAAAGTTTCAACGTTCCTGTTGCAATTGCAGTGGCGGAGCTTGACCAAGGTCCTTTGGGGGGGGGGAGCCAAACACACAAAACTTCATAACCTAAGCTCCTTTTCAAATTATTTAAGCCTGCATGTGCCAATCTTTTATGTGTGTGTGTGTGTGTGTGTGGGGGGGGGGGGGGGGGGGGGGGCTCCGCCGCCTGTAGACTTGAAAAGGACCGAGGCTTGCAAGTTGGAACTGAACCATGGTCCATGAAACAAGTACGAGTAGAACCAAAATACCAGTCAACTAGACCATTGTTGCCGCGCGTTGCTGCACCCGTTTTGTCTCAATAGTTTAGTAGTTAAGGATAGAAAGAAAAATAAATATGTATCCATTTATTTATTATAATGCATTTTCTCACATTATTTTGCAATTTAAGTGACATGCTTCCATCTCTATTGATGTCTTACTGGTTTCTAAAACAAAGATACACCAAATAGAATAAGAACTGAAAACTAAGGTCATATATAATGTTTTTTCATAGTTTCGTAGGATCGATTATTTGTCCAAGATTTCTATGATGAGCGCACTGTTACGCCCGTCCATTTATTTGATGGAATAATAGAATGTTTGTAAATATACATATGCAAGAAAATGGAATTAATTCTGGATAATTTATCCATATAATGATTAATAATAAAAACAGATTAGGAAGATAAAAGATTCCTTCTCAAAAATGCAACGCTTCTTGTTTTCAAAAATGATAAACATGTAAGGTTACTGATAATCACACAACAAAGATCTTTATCGAAACCATACAACCAAACACGAAACAAACAAATATTACTGACATTTCCAACAAAAGAGGTGATCAACTTTCTCCTTCGTGGTAACAAAAATATTTAGTACACACCACTTGTTTATTCAAATACCACACATAACTACACATCAGGAATTTCTGGGGGGGGGGGGGGGGGGGGGAGACTTCATGTGGCCATTCACATAACTGTAAAACTGAATGCATAATGCAAATAGTAAACACCCATTAAGCTTGTACTAATATCTAAGCATGCTAAAACGAGAATGATTCGAGTTGGCGAAAACACACTTAGCTATGACTGATTCCAAGATTTCAATTATAAATATACTTCTAAGGTAGAAGTTCAAGGAACCTGCACAATTTACTGAAAATTATATTGAATGATGATAGACATGAAGGCTCATTCAAGTTGAATAAAACAAAGTTTAACTATGACTCTGTCCAAGACTTCAATTCTGATTATGTACTTCTAAAGTTGAAGTTGAAGAAACCTGCTTCAACAACACCATGCATGGTAACATTTTTTACCTAAAATTATATTGAACCTCATCTCCCATCCAGGGATCACCAAAAATTCTTTATTACCCCTAGATTTTTTCACACCAAGGTAAGAACAGAGGTTTATAATCCGTGTCAAGTGAGAATCACCAATCCCGTGTTCTACTTGCAATATGTCTTGCTACTCAAAGGCTTCATTTTCATCTTTTTGTGACGATACCATATAAACATATTCACTTGGCTGAATTTCTGTACCCATAATTGGAAGTTTATAAATATAAGAAGGGCATGGTTTAACTGAGAAGAGGTTCAGATGTTACCTTATTAAGGATCCTGAGTTGAAATACTGTCCAAGCTAGCAGTTGGAATGAACAGGATTGAAAGTCGCATAGTAACTGATCTACAACACTATTTGCATAAAAAAAGAGGAAGACAAGGAACAAAATATTGACAGCTGAGAACCCATAGACGATAAAAGAAAATGTGTACCTTTTGATTTAGCAGTACCACCTTGGCGCTGGGTTCTATGCATTAAGCAACAACAAATGATTATATTCCTCAGTCAAGTGACTGTATGATCACAGGCATCGCATAATTCATGCATTATAAAAGCTTATCAGATTCCATCAAATCTCTTGGCAGTTAAAAAATTATATTGATTACGCATGCAATGGACCAACTCATACAAATAACTAACAAATCGGGGGTCCAATCTAATTTAATTAGCCCTTGATTCAGTAGAAAAAAATTAGTTACTCCATTTTATTTTATTTTTAGAAAAGGAGGATGACCCTCGGCCTCTGTATCTGGGAGATGCATACGACCACTTTATTGATTATTTTCGAGGACCTTACAAAGTATTACAACAATATGCCTGAATCCGCCATCTTGGCAATATATGCCACTACTCCTATCCATATGATGAAGGGGTGCTACCTGGGCCACATACCCGGTCTACTCACCTAAGCCTATCATCAAAAGCCAGAAGCCCCAGCCGAGCCACATACCAGGTCTGGGGCATAAACTGGTCTGACGCACTCACATGTATCGTCGCCGCCATCTTCCACAGGTCCGTCTTCAGAGCAGATATTGAGGCTTCTACCTTGTCAGGCCACTCCGCCATCAACGCCACCTTGACGCCAAACAACTACCTCCACCTGCGCGAGTCCATCACCGCGCATCGGGCGCCGAGTCTCCACTGCACCACGCCGCCGAGATCCGCCGTCATCAATGTGAAGGATGAAGTACCGCTCCACCAAAAAAGGCGCCCACTGGTCCCTCGATCCCGTGTACACCTCCAAGAATGACGCCCCAAGGAGGAAACGACACCAACGCGCCGCCGTCATCCGATCAACTGATCTAGGGTTTCCCCCGGAGGTAGCGGATAGAGGTCTAGAGCTTCTCCACGGCGATGCCTTCAAGAAGGTAATGACACCTCAGGGTGCCACCAACGCCGGTCTTGGCATCAAGCCGAGCACAAGGTTTTCACCCAGATCCGCTCGAAGAACCTCCATCACATATTGTGTGCACGGGTCGCCACCGATCTGAGCCGCCGCACATGGAGCAGGCCGCACCGGCCAGATCAGATCTGTCCGGAGGGCACAACCCGCATGGTGCCGACCCAACCACCAAGCCCTCCATGCCGCCACCGTCGATCCGAGGTCAGATGATGTGTCGCCGCAGACCCGGTCGCCACCGCCGAACGCCGCCACGCAACCCGAGGCAGGGCCGGCTACCGCACCCCACCATCGCCGCCCTTGGCCGAGGCCGCCGCTGGAAGGCAGGCCTGCCACGCCGCCAGGCCAGATCGGCTGAGCCACCCACGCCGCGGGGCTCCGCATCGCCCGCACGGCGTAGGTAAGAGGGAAGACCCCCGCCACTGCCATCAGCCCCGGGCTATAGCCGGCGGCGTCCTTCGGCGGCGGCGGAGGGAGGAGAGGACGGATGGGGACCCCCGGCGGCTAGGGTTTTAGATCCCGCCCGAATCGCCCGAGCGGGGGCGACGCGGGGGGGGGGGGGGGGAGGGGGGGCGCTTCCTCATTAGCTTACTCCATTAGCTACTCGGTGCCTACACCGTGATCTGAACGCAGCAGAGAAGAGGCGCTTCCTTCCCGTATAACCCCACGCACGCCAAGAGAATGCAGAGGGAACCGACTTCCTCTAGTCCTTGCACTGCCCATCCTACCTCCTCTACCTTTTTGACAGCCCATCACCGTCGCCCCTGACACATCTCAAAAGAGCCCCGCCTTCAACGGGTATTCCGCTACGGATGTAACCTGTCGCTTGTATCAACAAACAATACCATGGCATTCAGCGATAATGATACATAAACGTAATCAAAGCAATCATACGTCTACAGGAATGGTAAATCATGAAAAGGTGAGGTATGGCTGTCCACGTGAAGTACTTACCTGGCCATCACACATTGAAGATTGAGTGAAAGAATTCTCCAATTTAAATTTCAGAATGAGCCTCCAAGATTTGCCCCCAAATTGACCATAACTGGGATGAGAACCGCCTGTACAAAATTGGGATTGAGAAGATATTAACAAAATGTAATGGTTGGGTGAAAGAGGGATCGTAACAGGGAAGGAGAAAAATGTAGTTAGAGGGCAACTTTGACAAGTATCATCGGGGAGAGACACAGGAGACAAAGTGGCGGATATACTGAAGCAGATGCGGCCGGGAAAAGTAAATGCAGACCTTCACCGGCGAGTGCGCCCCTCAGCCGCGATGAATGCTCTTTGAAACTGACAATTGATTGCCTACTTCACTACTTCAACTCCAACGAATCAGTTTCTCTCCTAAGCTTCATCGACTTGTTTGGGGCTTGTCTTGTTGTGCCCCCAGCGATGATTTGAGACTTGCTTGTACTTTAAACCGATTTGTTGGATGCTTGGTGTTGTTGGGGGGAAACCCTTTTTGTAGCTTCACCGAACAGTCATCTGTCGCTTCGCCTCTACATGCATCAGCGTCCGGTCTGGATGGCTCGAACAAGGTGATCGTATGGTTTCGCTCGTGATGGGGAAGGCCGTGTGAGGTGTGACCGCATGGCCCGCGACGGCTTGCTTGCGTTGCCTCACCTCCGTATGGACCCGGTCATCCTCTCGCTGGATATGCCAACCAAGAAGACCGCTCTTCAACCCGCAGCCGGATGCATGTGTTACTGCTCGTACCGTTGCCAAGCGAGGCGCACCGTCTCAGTCGGACCCCAGCGCGGTCGCCATGGAAGTCACTCCGGAGCAGCGGCGGCGGCCGCCACGGGAGGGCTGCGTTCGTGCGGGCCAAAGGAGGGCCGTGTTTTTTTGAGTAATTAAAAGGAGCACCACGCGAGTCACGACTTGTCAGGCTTTCACATGGACGGGATTTTATAAGCCCATCAGCCCCAATTTAACACAAGGCGTCCAAAATTGCCACCAGAGCAGCGGCCCAGCATAGGTAGTGCTCGATGATAGTGAACGAAGCGCCAACGTGGGATTGAGGAAAATCTGATGACCCAAATTGCCCCAAAGAGAAGATCCGATGGTTGCGAGTGCTAATGGCTTGAGATGGTTGGAAAGATGTGCGGTTATAATATTTCTAAATTTGCCAACCGGCCAAATAAATTCTTGTAACAGTGCCATAAAAGCATACAACAAAAAGAAGGAAATGCAATCTATACCACCTCAAAAGGAAACTACAAACTCTTGTACACGGTAAGCATAAGATTGCCACAGAGCTCTGGATTCCCATTTCACTCAATGTTCTTCCCCATCACACGACTCCCCTCGCATACTTAACAGCGTGATGCAGTGCCATTTCATGGTCTAGCATGTACAGTCAATATGCAGAGGCAGCATTGGTTCAGTGGCCTGCATTAGCCACACGTATTCATCCATATGGCCATATTTTGTATGCACCAACAGCTCAAGAAGGTTGTGCCCTAGAATGCCACATCATCTAGTCATACGGCATCATATCTTGGCCGTTTTCGCAAATGGGCGCTCACAACTAGTGACACACGACAGATTCTGGATGATTGTCGCATGATGCAGTAGATCAAACCGTCCCTGTGTTGAGCAAAAGTGAACAGCGCCCTTCAATACTCCGTCGTGCGGAGTTCGGCCGGCTACTGTCGTCCACGAAGAAGTTTCGAATTAGATGCCACAAGGATAAGAAATAAGATGGCCGATTTGCCACGCACTGTAAAGGAATGGATGAGAAGTGAAGATGTGTTTGGTCTGGACATGATATATCTTCAAGTAGCAAAGAAAGCCAATGACACCAGCAAACAAGATCAGCAGGTCCCAAGGAATCTCATACAGGTTTGAACAAGAAGGACACTGTAAAAACCTTTGTGCAGCAGTAAGGCCGCTGCAAATCAACATCATATCAGACAGGAGGACTGTTCACATTAGCTATTCTTCAATTCAGGAAAGGTAGGCCTGTTTTTTTTTTCTGAACATGATAATCATACTGAAAGTAAAATAATGGATGTACACTGTAATTTTACATTAGCAATAATTTGATAGTAGCGAATCATGGCTCACATCCTTAGGCAGAAAAAGAAAAACATCCTTTGACAGTGTGATGCAGTATATGTTCTTGCTAAAACCAAAAAAACTCGTTGAACAAAGGATTACAGTTTGTACTCGCTCTGTAAAGAAATATAAGAGTGTTTAGATCACTATTTTAACGATCTAAATGCTCTTATATTTCTTTACGGAGGAAGTAATTAATAAACATGCTTGCTTTAGAATATTTTGTTCGAACGTGCAAGGACTCATGTGTCAACCTCAAATTTCGCATTTGACTCTTACTACTAAACATATTCAGACCATATTCACATTAAAATAGTAAACCAATCATGAAAATAACTTCGAGACAAGCAATATGATCTAGCAAATTAAGAACTGCTTTAATCTGCATATATTATGATTTTAGCTGTATACATGTCGTAAGTGCCTGCCAAATTACACTCATCCTTCATCTACAATTGTATCAATAAAGTGACACATATATTCCCAAAGGTACTAATTGATATGAATTAAACAACTTGGCACCTTAAAAAGGAGAAGTTAACGAGAGCATATAAATTAGAGAAAAGTAGATGATTATAGAGCATTCAGAAAAACTAGTGAAGGTTCATAAATTCAGACATAGGATGAGCATCCAACCAGTACATGAGAGATATACTCATTCTTCTCCAAAATGCACCAAAATATCTCTAGAAACTAAAGGACATGAAAAACAATTTATATCTTACAAAGACTCCAAACATCTCTGAAAACTGAAGGACATGACAAGCTGAATTCAGGTGGCCATGTATTCAGTCACTAGCGGAAGCTAACACGAGAAACCAAGATACGTGTATACTAAACTTCCAAGACTTACTTGCCTTTTCCAACATATCTACTAAGCTTGTCTCCTCGATATGATCTCTACCTCTCTGGAAAGTGAAAAGTGAAGCATAAGACTACTTCATCCCAGGTGGTTACATGTTAACTAAACTAACTATTCTAACCCAGGATGGGACGATGGGTACACTAAAATTTGAGACGCTTCATAATCCTCTCCAAGATATTTACTGAGACAGAAGGGCATGATTTCTTCAGGTGCACATACCCTTGGCTTGCCAACACATCATCCAATCTATTTGAAGACATGATAAATTCAGCACAAGCATCTTTTAGCCTGCTACAGTGATGCTGATCAGCTAGAGCAGACATGGTTGCCACAGTCTGAACATCAAGAGTTTTGCAAAGAATGTCTTCACACATCATCTTCATCCTTTCCATTGCATACCGATCTGCAGCCACTAGTAAGTGCCTGACCATTTCCTTTTTCTCTTCATCATCAAGTCTGCCCATGGAAGGCAATAGATCTGTGTAGATAAAGTGAAGTAATGCCTTAAAAACAGTAGGCTGCATGTCTTCGACGGTTATGTTCTGTCCCCACTTGCCTCTCATCGGTCCATACAGCTCTGCCTTGAAGACCGGAGACCGTGCTGCGAGCACAATCTTATGTGCAGGAAAAATCTCACCTTCAACCTCGAATGTCACATCTGCTTCCTCGGCCGCCTCTAGCAATTTTCCGAAATTTTCTGCCAAGTCTGAGGGTGGCATCTGGACCTCAGCTGTTATTGCGGTGGTCTCAACAAGTGGTTCCTTGATGACAGTTAGAGGGTGTTTGTTTTCAGGGACTTATTGGTTTAGGGACTTAAATAAGTCCCTATAAGTCCCATCTAAACCAAACAGGAGAAACTTAGGACTTAAAGTGGGCATTTGAAACTTATGAAATAAGACTCTCAAGGAGGGACTTATAGGGACTTATAGTTGTAATATGGTCTTATAGAGACTTATAAGTTCCAGGAACCAAACATGTAGGGACTTTTTAGGGACTTGGGACTTATAAGTTGGGACTAAAAAAAGTCCTAGAACTTATGAACCAAACAGGGCCTTAGATCGCACTCAATTACAAGCCGGTCATCCCGCAGATAAGGCGACTCCTCAAGCTCACTCCTCTTCTTAAAACTTGGAGCGCCCCAACTATAACCGGTCCCAATCCCACTGGTGTTGTGGGATCGAACACTACCGGGGATTTCAAGACTGCGAAAACCGATGACGACAGCCCACTGACGTGGTTGACCAGCCTCAAGTCGTAGAGCACCCTTACCTTGGCACCCTTGTTCAGGAGCTGCAGGTAGACTGAGACGTGGCCCTGGCTTTCGTTGCTCTCTCCGTCTGGGTAGTAGCGGATGCACCATTCGTACCCGCCAACAGAGACGGTGATGGACCGGATGAATTTGCCGATGCCCATGCCCTTATGCAGGCTGTACCCGATGATCTCGAATACAAGCGTGGCCCGCGCCGTCACAGGGGTGCACCTCGACGCCCTCCTTTCTGTTGGCCTCTTCGATGCCGCCATTGTGGGAGTTTCCCTGCGGGCTGAGGATGGCCGATGGCGTGGGGTGGGGATCTAGGCGGTGGTGATGGGAGAGCTAGGGGAGGGGGGAACGTCGATGCGATCTGGGCGTGGGAGACCGCGACACGACGGCGGAAGGTAGGCAGGCGGCGCGATCGAACCGGAAGACGATGGTTTGGGCGAGCAACCGGGGATGAGGGCTCCAGAATTTCAAGCAAAAACCCTCAGTTTCCCAGTATATCTCTCCTATTCGGCTGGCTCGATGAAACTGTCCGCCCGATCGATCTCATGTTGCCCACGTGAACAAAACAACGAAAGTGTCCTAGCGACCGGAGGCCATGGAGTGGAAATAAACACACGTATCCTAGACTAGACGAGATCGGCTACGGCGCCGGCCTCTCACTTCCACTCCCCTCTCCTCTCGCGCACGCCGGTTGGGACGAGGTCCCCGTCGCCGGCGTCCAGCCCTGCACATGCACCAGCGTGTCTGCGTGTGCGAACTGCGATGGTTCCATCCGTTATAGGCGGCGGCGCAGGTATCATACACGCTGCCGGAGGCAACCTCGCGTCAAGCTCAGGGAGGAGTGCGCCTCACTCGGCCTCCCCTCCGTGGACGTGCAGGCCGGACCGCCGGAGCCGCCTACGTCCCGCGGTCTCGCGCTGGGGACACCGAAGCTCGCGCCCGGCTCTCCTGCGCGCCAGGACGGACGGTGCATACGCTCTCCCGCGTGGGCAATCTGCTCGACGTCGTTGCACTCTCCTTGTGCCAGCCCACATGGGCACTCTTAAGAGATGGTGAACTCCTACGAGACTGAAGCGAATGCGCAAGAGTGGCTCCAACAGCATGCCATCCAGAGCCCCGACGACAACGATTACGAGCTCCGCCGCGGCCTCATCCGGCCCCTCGGGCGCCTGTGGATTGGCGCCAACACCGTCGTCTTCCACACAAAGCTTATCTCAGCGCTTCACAATAGTGCCATGAGCGACCATTCGAGCTCCACGACGACAATATTGATGTACCACTGGGTCAAGAAGCGCTTCGAGTGACGGGGCTTAACGATGGACGTAGACAGACTTCGTGCACCAATGCTCCGTGTGCCAACAAGCAGAACACAAACATGTCGATAATAATCGTTTTCGTGTGTCCTATGCGCCATGCCGGCTCAGTCAAGAAGTTGACGAGACGCAGAGCGGTGGAGTCGATTTTCTACGTGCGGTCGCACCATTGTTTGAACTCGACAAGTTGTGGAGGTGATCAACCAAGGAGCTCATTGTTGACCGACTAGATGCATCCACAGATGGATGGTTCACAGAATGCTCGTCCGAAGTCTTGAAACTTTGGACTATACATGGGCAGCACGCAGCAAAAGGTCCACCCGATCGAGCTGTCTACTACTGTGCACCTACTGCCGGGTTTGTACCCTGTAGTTTCAGATTGGACAATACACGGCACCATGCCCTTGTGCAACTTCCTCTTTTCCAATTTTTGCACCATGTCTCACCTGTACTTTGGATTTTTCTTATCCTGTTTTTTCATAAGTTTTTTTTTTGAGCAAATGTTTTTTCATCAGTTGTACTACTCCGGTGCTTTCCTTTGCTTCAGGAAAGGTGGGCCCACCTGATTGAGGAATGAACGATCAGGAACAACACAAGACCGACTGAACTCGAGCAGCTCTAAATCACTCTGCCTCTGATAGCCTATCTGCTTTTCTGCTTTCAGCTATCAGATTACCAATTGGCAGTCTGCTCGCCAAGTCAACATACAACCTAATTAACCCTGTCAGGCGCCTTCAATTTACTTTTTATCCGAGCTTGAATACCCGAAGATTCCACCCTAGATAGCTCTGTCACTTGTTTTTGTTCAATGCCATGTATGGAATGAAGAAATTACAAGGATATGCTCTTGCTAAAAAAACCGCGTTGAACAAAGGATCACAGTTTGTAATTTATAAACAGGCTTTCTTTAGAATATTTTGTGCGAGCATGGAGGGACTCATGTGTCAACTTCAAATTTCGTATTTGCTGTATTTTCAGGCCAAAGAAAGTATCTCTACTAAACATATTGAGGAGATCATCTTCACATTAAAATAGTATTTTCAGGCCAAAAACCAATCATGACCTTGAGACAAGCAATATGATTTAGCAAACTAAGAACTGCTTTAACCTGCATATATTATGATTTTAGCTGTATACATGCCGTAAGTGCCTGCCAAATCATACTCATCCTACATCTGCAATTGTATCAATAAGGAGGCACATATATTACCAAAGGTACTAACTGATAGGAATTAAACAGCTTGGCACCTTAAAAAGGAGAAATTAAAGAGAGCATATAAACTAGACAAAAGTAGATAATTACAAAACATTCAGAAAAACTAGTGAAGGTTCATAAATGCAGACATAGGATGAGCATCCAATCAGTACACGCAGTAGATATACTCATTCTTCTCCAGAAGACACCAAAATATCTCTAAAACTTAAAGGACATGAAAGTCTATTTATCTCCAAAGATCTCTGAATTCAGGTGGTATTCAGTAACTTGCAGAAGCTAACACAAGAACCAAGACGAGTATACTAAGACTTCCAAGACTTACTTGAATTTTCCAACATAACCACTAAGTTTGTCTCCTCCAAATGATCTCAAGAAAGTGAAAAGTGAAGGATAAGGACTACTTCATCCCGCAGGTGGTTACATGTTAACTAAGCTAACTATTCTAACCCAACATTGGTACACTAAAATTTGAGAAGCTTCATAACTCTCTCCAAGATATTTAATGAGACATCAGGGCATGATTTCTTCAAGTGCGCATACCCTTGGCTTGCCAACACATCATTCAATCTATTTGAAGACATGATAAATTCAGCACAAGCATCTTTTAGCCTGCTGCAGTGATGCTGATCAGCTAGAGCTGACGTGGTCGCCACAGTCTGAATATCAAGAGTTTTGCAAAGAATGTCTTCACACATCATCTTCATCCTTTCCATTGCATACCGATCTGCAGCCACTAGTAAGTGCCTGACCATTTCCTTTTTCTCTTCATCATCAAGTTTGTCCATGGAAGGCAATAAATTCGTGTAGATAATGTGAAGTAATGCCTTAAAAACAGCAGGCTGCATGTCTTCGACTGTTATGTTCTGTCCACACTAGCCTCTCATCGGTCCACACAACTCTGCCTTGAAGACTAGAGACCGCGTTGCGAGCACAATCTTATGTGTAGCAAAAATCTCACCTTCAACCTCGAATGTCACATCTGCTTCCTCAGCCGCCTCTAGCAATTTTCCGAAATTTTCTGCCAAGTCTAAGGGTGGCATCTGGACCTCAGTTGTTATCGCGGCGTTCACAACAAATGGTTCCTTGATGACAGTTAGATCACACTCAATTACAAGACAGTCATCCCGCAGATAAGCCGACTCCTCCAACTCACTCTTCTTCTTAAAACTTGGAGCACCCCAACAATAGCTGGACCCAATCCCACTGGTGTTGTGGCGATCGAACACTACCCGGATGAACTTTCCGAAAATTATGGTTAACAAATTTTGAATACAGTGAACAATTTTTTAATTAAATGATTTTTTTATTTTTTGAACTTGGTGAACAAATTCTCAATTCAAGACACTTTTTGAAAATCGGATGAACTTTTTAAACGCGGATGATTTTTTTTGAATTTGATGAAGATTTTTAAAATTATGGTGAACAAATTTTGAATACGGATCACAAATTTTGAATTTCATGAACATTTCTTGAATTAAGTGAACAAAAAATGTTCACGAAAACGAGAAAAAGAAAAAAACAAAGTAGAAAAAGGAAGTGAAGAAGAAACATAAATCAAAAAGAAAAGAAACTAAAACGAAAAAACGAAATGAAAAATCAAAAAAAAAGTGAGAAAGGAGAAAAAAAGGGAAAAAGAAAACTCGGTGCAGCAGGGCTTGGGGGAGGGGGGGGGGGGGAGATACCTGTGCGGTCGCTGCGTCGATTATCGGTCACACATGTTCAGATTTCAAGATGCACTAAATCGTTGAATGCAAGGGTTAAGAGAAAACTCATAAAATATAAAAGTTCTTGGTCAATTATTGGTCACACATGCACGCACTGCAACTAATACATTGGTAAACAAAATTTTGTGAGGAAAATGAGTCCACTAATTGAGTACTTCTACAAACTATAAAAATTAATCCATCACTTGTCATATATCTTGGTTGGTGAGATTTTTGAATTGAGCCGTATAAACCAAAAGGAAGGGGGTATCCTTTACACAAGAAGGAACACAGATAGCGAGAGCAGGCAAGAGTTGGAGACCAGCCACCACTGCACGGCTAAGACACGCACGCCCCAGGCATTGGCCAGCGTGGGTACTGATCTAACAGTGGCATGACACACTTGTGTCCATCAAAGTGGACCCTTCTTGGGAACGCCTAGCCCTTGATAAGGTGAAGTCGCTCGGGTCTTTCTCCAGTGCCATATCCGTCTACATGTTCCCACCCCCAACAGCTTCTCGTTGTAGTTCTTGATCTCCTAGAACATCTCTGTCTCATCTGCAAACCACACATTTTTTACCCACTCTTGCTTCGTAGTATTATACTGCTAGTTAACCATGTCAAGGATTGTGAGCTTACTGATGGTCCAATACTAATGAGGGGTTGGTAGGTGAACCTAAAGATCTGCATCAGGCTCCAAAGGTTGGGGTCACACACCACCAGGTTCCAGTCGCAGGGCCGGTCCTAGCGTTATGGAGGCCCTCGTGCGAATGAGGTACAATGGACATACCAACTATATAACGCAGTAATATAAATATTTTACCGATATATATCGCACATCATGAATATGAAGGCATACACATAAAAGTGTTATTTAATTAGCAAATAAAGTCTCAATACATCATGTATATATGATTATATGATGCAAATGATGATTATAAGATACATGCACTAAATTATAAACAACTATTAAATAAATACAACGTGATTAAGTATGTCGGGAGGGGGGGCTTAAAGTCAGTCGGCATCTTGGGGGTCGCTATGCTCATCGAGGGAGAAATCATTGATGTACATCTTGAACTGCGAGGTGGTCATCTTGTTGTTCTGCATGACGAACGACAGAATACCGCCACGGTAGCAGTTGTCGGACCGCCTGTTGTACGACGCGCCCGCTGATAGGTCCACCATGATCGGTTGCTTCTCACAGCAATGCAGAGGGGCGCCATTGACAACACTGAATCTGCTGCAGCTGCCTTGCTTTGTCGTCTCAGTGCCAGTCACGACAGAGATGAACTCGCGCCCGGCCCACAACCAACTCAGCCGCCACCCCGGGCGCTTGATGTGGCGGGCAACTCCTATGGCGCGTAAGTCGCCGTGAAGCGACCGCGCAGGTACCCCCCACCCCCACGCCCTGCTGCATATAAGTTGGCCGGCCCAGGTACATCATGTCTGACTTTAGGAAGGTTACCGAGTTTTTTCCCCTTTTTTCTCCTTTTTCAATTTTCTTTTTCTTTTTTCTTTTGCTTTTTCATTTCCTTTTTTCGTTTTAGTTTCTTTTCTTTTTGATTTTTGTTTCTTCTTCACCTCCTTTTTTCTTCTTTGTTTTTTTCTTTTTTCTCGTTTTCATGAACACTTTTTGTTCACTGAATTCAAAAAATGTTCATGAAATTCAAAATTTGTGAATCATACTCAAAATTTGTTCACTGTAATTTAAAAAATGTTCATCAAATTCAAATATCGTTTATCCTCTTTTTAAAATTCAATCTGATTTTCAAAAAGTGCCTTTAATTGAGAATTTGTTCATCAAGTTCAAAAATGAAAAAAATCATTTAATTCAAAAATTGTTCATCGCAATCAAAATTCGTTAAGCATAATTTTTAAAAATGTTCATCAAATTCAAAAAATGTTCCTCCATTTTTCAAAAAGTTCATCCGATTTTCAAAAAATGGTCTTGAATTGAATTTTTTATCAAGTTCAAAAATTGTTCATCTGATAAAAAAATGCTCATCCATATCCAAATTCACGAACGTTTTTTGAAATCACAAACATTTTTTCAAATTCGTCAACAATATTTGAATTCAGGGACATTTTTTGGGTCCATGAACTTTTTCAAAATTCGCACTTTCTTTAATTTTGGAACTTTTTTTATATCCCGAATTATTTAAAGAAGAAAAAACAAAGACGGAAGAAAAACAAAACAAGAAAATAGGGGGCGCCACGCCGCCGCTCATGGGCCGGCCCAAATGGGTGCGCGGGGGAGCGAGGGGTGTGCGCTGGCCTCCCGATACATGCCGTGCCAAATAGGGGCACGCGATGTGGCAGTACAAAAACATATATTATTTTTTTATTTTCTTTCAATTTTACTATTCACCCGAGCTCATTTGAGCTAGGAAGCAGAAGAACACTTTCGGAATGCTCACCCTTGCATGAAAATCGTGATTTCTGTCAGGAGCATTGCATTTCAGAAGAAAAACAATCCCAATTATGCACGCCTCGTACACATTAGTGTCGATGGACGGGAAATCCCAATTGATGGTGATTTTCCGTTCGGATCCACCAGATCATATTCATTTGTGAGAGACATGGTGAAATTAGCAATCATCAACCGCAAAATCAAGGAAACGCACAAAGCGGTAGGAATCATAAAGGAAAACGGATGAACTACCAGCAAATCCAAACCGGTAGGACAGATAGCACATGAAGATGAACAGGATAAAACCATTCCAGCGCCATCGGTCTCAGGCTCGAGGGCTTCTTCACAAAGCGGCGGCCGACAAGGAAACCTTGAACAATTTTAGATGTAAGGTTGTTTATTATTTTGACTTGTCATATTGTGTTGTGCGGCGTCTTTTTAATCCGTTGTGAGAATGCCTTGTTCGAAAATATATGTCGCGTGCTAGCATTGGTATTTGGAACAAAGGCCCATTGGGAGTCCGACATTCTTGCCTTTGCATTCTGCATAAGCGTGACCGCATGCTCTAGATAGATTCTCGGCAAATGTTAAGACTATGTGTCGCGACGCAAATGGCATGGTCGGCCGTGAGCCCTTGACTAGCCGTCCTGTTGTTTGGACGACGGAGGTCGGCATACCGTGAATGCAGTCCCCCCGGTGTTTACGTGAAGGATTACTGAATACAACCCCTAGAACGATTAGGCCTTGTTTGACACAGGAGGTTTTCAAGCCCCAAAGGGGCTGGGGATTTTCGGGGATGATGAATCCCTCCCCTTCACCAATCCCCTTCAATCCCCTACATTCCCTCCCATCCCCAGCCCCAATAAACCCTTTCACATAAAACTGTTGTTTGGTAGGTGGAAAATATCCCCAGCCTTTCCCCTACAAAAATATCCCTACCCTTTGAGTGCAAGTAGAATAAAAAAGTGATTTTTATCACACCAACAACAACAGCAGCACACCAATTTTTTGGCAAATTCATCACAACAACGCAACAAAAAAAATGTTGTTTGGCAGATTATCACAGCAAAATAATGATGATTTTGCAGGACTTTGAATCAAATAAAACAAGAATGTATCATCTGGGCTAAAGAAAGAGAATCGTGACAACAATTTATAACGATTCATCATAACAGTTCACGCCAGAAGTTCATATTTTTTAAATCATTTTGAGGAATTGGCAACACTCAAAATCATCGTCTCGATCCATCGGAACTGCACCAGGTAGTCCACTAAAACTTTCTTCCTCTTTGGTCGCACAAGCGACTTCTGCAGATCAGCCATGGCTGGAGGCCGACTTCTGAAATAAGAAGAGTATAAAGAAATGTACTTCCAATGAAGCAAAAATATATAGATGCAAAGAAGCAAACATAACTACTTTCAATGGACCGTGTGCATCCATTCCATTCCATTAGATCCCATAACTACTTCCAATGAAGCAAAAATATATAGATGTACAACTAGCTTTATTAGTATTGGATACTAGTAACAGTCCATGTAATACATGTACAAACTGTAGAGAGAAACAAGAAAGTTCTATGCACTCCATACCCAGGTGATAGGTGATCTCGTGCAACTTTTTATGCCAAAAGTATAACTGAAACCCAGAGATAAGAACTGTCACTACCTTGTACTGGTGTTTATAGATTGATAATTCTCAGCTACCACTACCAGTACCATGTATTGACCATATTAATTAGCAGCAGCTAAGCTAGGATGATTCATTGACAATAAGATCGGGGAATAAGAATCAACTAGCAGCTCACATGCACTACTCCTATTTTTATCATGCCATTCAAATTTTGCAAAACCTGAAGGCACACTAACGGCTGGATTACATGACAAAATGAAGCATCAATGAATTCTAAAATAAGTACAAACGACCTAGTTGTTACTACAGCTACTTCCTCACTCTTAATTCTACACCTAGTTGTTACCACTGCTACTTTCTGAATAAGACATGAGAAATAGAATATATAGAAGAAAGATCACCTCTATTTAACAAGAAGATGAGAAAATCTTCAATTGACTTCCTCTGTCTTAGTTTCAGTATGTGACCAGCAATCTTTGATGGTCTCAGCAGTGGATGTGAAGTTGTAATGGCCCTCGACAATGTGCACTAGAAAAAAAATGAAACTATCAACCAAGTAACTATAACTTCATAGCTAATTTAGATGTATGGATGCCGTTGAACTAACCATCATAGAGATCTCCTAATAGGTTGAAGAGAGGAAAAGGTTTGGACTTGAATTTATTTATCCTCGAACCAAATAACTGTAAAAAAACAAGGGGGGGGGGGGGGGGGGCGGTAGTTTGGTGATGTTCTGTGCCACCAACCTTACGCATTCCCCGTCATAGCTTGCCATTAGAATCGGAGTTGCACGTCCGTCAATGTGTGTGGCTGAGTGGTTAGCATGGTTCTTCATATGGCTGATCCTGAACTTTGTGGTGTGGACTTTGTTGATGGGCGTTTGTAGTGAAGTCGGATTCGCTTGCTGCAAGGAAGTGATGACGGTGACTGTAATGTGCAAACTCGACGATGTTTCTTCGCACCCCTGTGTGCAATCTATTTGTTGTGTGCCTGATTAGCGGGGTGTGATGGTTTTCACCCGATTTCTTGCCAATTAACCAAGCAACCATCTTATTCTAAAATGATGAAAATGACAAATCGGCTTCCTTGTTTCAAAAATATTTTGTTCCATTTGTTTTGTAGTTTCGCTCTCGCTCCAAAAATGAAAACATCGCCTTCCCACATTGACATACTAGAAAAAGAATGATGCTTCAGTTTTAGGTTCTATAGAACCAATTCTTCCATGATAATGTGATATCATTAGCAAGTTCGTGCATTTTAAAAAATCTCATGAATTTTAAAAAAAATCGTAATTAAAAAAAAATTCTTGTGTATTTAGAAAACGATCATTACTTACAAAAAGTTCATGATTTTTTAAAGATTTATTTTAGAAACTAGTCACAAACTAAAAGCAATCATATAATTTAAAAAACTTATATAATTTTAAATAATGTTCATCTATTTAAAAATGTGCATATTTCGTTCACATTTTTTTGAAAAATATTCAATTTAAGAAAATGTGCACACAGGTTTAGAAAAGATAAAAACTTTTCTGAATAAAACTGAATTTTTTAAAATATATACTACGTGATTTTACAGGGAAAAACAAAAGGACGGATGAAAGCCAGAAATACGAAAGAAATGAGATAAACCCGCACGGAAACCCGGAACGTTCCCGTAACGAACAACGTAGACACCGAACTGGGCCGCCCGACCACGCCCGCCTGTGCGATTCATCGACTATGAGCATAATTGGTTTGCTATCAATATTTGGCTTGCCAAATATTGACACTGCCAACTATTGGCAATACCGAGACTTGCCAACTATTGACAACTTTATGTGAGAGAGGCAAAACAACTCATAGCCAGCCAAGTAATTGCTAATATTTGGCACAATGCCAAACATTGGCATGTCAATTTTTGACAGAAAACCAATTATGCTCTATAAGACGCAATGAGCGTCGGATACGGCCACTCTCGCACCCTACCTCAACTGGAACTCTGGAAGGTTCTCTGATTCTCTCTATCAGATCAGAGAAGGGCAAAAAAAAAAAAAAACTTAACCGGAAGCGCCGTATCCCTCTCGTCGGCAGCGGCGCGGCGGCGAGACGAGCCGAGGGCGCCAGGCGGAGCCATTGGACCCGGCTTCATCCACCGGAGGTGAGCACGATTAGAATCCCACTAATTTGCTCCCTTCCCTTGACTCCTGCCAGAACCCACGAAACCCTAGGGTTTTGGGGGAGCTTTGCCGGCCTGTTTCGGTTCTGGTCTCGGCGAACGGCTTCGCTATTAAGGTCGTTTTTTCAGCCTTTCTTGTTAGTATTTCGCAATGCCCACAGAGGATTTTGGTTTGATTGGTGGGAAGAATGGCCGACCTGGAACTGCCCCCCATCTATGTTGGGTGGAAATCCACGATTCTGGGTCGATTTACCTTTTCTTGATGTGTGATCTGTTTGGGAGTTTGCGACTGCAGGTTTAGCAGCCTAGGTGTGATGGCTTTGGTGCATTGTATCTGTGATTCTGGGGACGTTGTCGCAATACTAGATGTGTTTTTATCCCGGCAGGATTAAAGAACAAACGCCGTTTGGTTCCCATATTATGAGGGCATGTACAGTTTAAGGTGCTTAGACGCGAGTGCTTAAAGGGAGAGAACATACATCATCAAGCATCTGTGCAAAGTTTATCTACTCTAATGCAAACTCCTCTTTGTTCGTACTTAGATTATTTAGCATATATAAATTCGTCCTAATTAAATACATGAGTACTTACCTCTTAAGCATTGGTTCTGACCAGGCACTCATGCTTCAAAATAACCACCAGCGCCATCCTAAGTGGCACGAAAACATTGGTTTATAATTTAACAAGAACCTCTCCAATCACTTGTGCTTTACATGCTCTTAGGTGCATCCTTATGTTTCTTTAATTAGACATGGTACAAATTATGAAGTTACTATGTGGATTCCTCTACCCTGATAGTATGTACTATGATCCAAAATAAGGCTTCCTAAACCAAAATACCTTGCCAAAGGAGAACAGATTATCACTTTAAACCAAAACACCCTGCATTAGCAGTATTGTTAAATGCTTTTGATGGTGAGAGATTTACAGGGATACCACCCAATGCTTGACAGAGGTCATGTGAGAGTTGTTGCCCATTCAGAGCCTTCTGGATATTAGTTACAGGTGGGTGTGTATTGGGGGCTATTTGTTTTGTCTTTTGTTAGTTGGCACAGGGGATTCAAGCAAGGACTGGGTTGAGTTTGGGATATGTGATAGCCCTCTACAGTCCATGTATATGTTGCCACTACTAGTATTGGCCCTATTTGGTTCAGCTTTTATCGACGGATTCGGCTGCCGCGCAGCAGAATCTAAACCAAAGGGCGAACCCAGCAGAATCCGATTCCAGAAATCTGCTGCCAAAATCTGAACCAAAAGCGGAAGCAGCCCAGGATGTGCTTTCCAAAATCTGATTCCGCTGCGGGTCAAAATCTGAAAAAGCTGTATCAGCTGGTTCGCCAAATGACCTACATCTTTTTTCACATCAGATTTTTCACAGCTGTTTTTCCACAGCAGATTTTTCACAGCTGCTTTTAGAAATCCACAGCCGAACCAAACAGGGCCAATATACTAGGTCTTGTGTCTGTCATTGTCATATCCATGAACTTTTCTGAGAGATACCTGTAACTTTATTCAAACACCACAACCATATCAATGAACTTGAATTGTGTTCAAAAGGAGTTGGCTGAAAGAGTGTTTCTGGACACATTTCTTAATTGTAGCCACTAGTTCTATGAGAGATACTACATAAATGTATGTACTCCCTCTGTAAAGAAATATAAAAGCATTCTAAACGCTCTTATATTTCTTTACAGAGGGAGTAATAGGTAAGGTACAATGAAATGATTATTCTCAGTCAAATCCTAAAACTAAGTTCTTTAATTTAGGAATTGCTTGCACTACTAGCAATTTTGAGATCCCTATAGAGGGACTGATGAACAGCTGAATACATATAGACATCTATTTACACACCATAAAGTACATTAGGCAATCATATTTGTTGATTAAAAAAATGCATGTATAGAAGCTTTTGTCTGTTTTATGTGCAAGCTGCGGGGGCGCCTATATGTGTGTGTCTGTCTACTAGCACTATATACGACTTCTTATGGTTTGCCTGTTAAAGCTGACTAGGGCTATATGCGACTTTTCATGGCTTGCCTGTCAAATTAGAGGGGAAACTGAACCCAGTTAGTTCTCAGCACATTTGTGAAGGCTTTAATTTTCAACAGCATGGTAGGCTTATTTTATGTTCTGTGTGGTTGTAGCTTGCCTGCATGTAAACTTGTCATGGCTAACAGTATGTAATTTAAAGCAGATGGAAGCAAATCAGCCACAAGGATTTGGAGTTGAACAGAAGTCAGGACCAGAGCAAACTGATGAGATGCTAGGATCACAGGTTAACCAAAAGTTCACGGAAATGTCCCTAGACGACGCTGCTGTGGAAGCTGGCATTTTTCAAGAAAAGCAAGATGATCCAGAGGCAAGATTGGAGGTTCATCAGAAGTTTGCTGAAATGTGCCTAGACACTGCTATGGGAACTGATATTAACCAAGAAAAGCAATCTGATCAAGAGGCAAGATCGGAGACTGATCAAAAACCTGCAGAAACTATCAGGCAGTGCACAGTTGTGGAATCCAATGTTAAGTCAGAAGAGCAGCAGGCTGCTGCTAATCCAGGTGTCATTTACCGCTGCAAAAAGTGTCGGAGGATGGTAGCAACACAAGAGTACGTCGTCACGCACGAGGTAGGCCTAGGAGAGGCAGGCTTCTTAAAGCGCAGAAACGATGCGGATGAGAAGAAGCCTGAATGCAGTGCCTGCATCTTCGTGGAGCCCATGAAGTGGATGCAGGCTGGTGAGTTCCTCAACCTTACCTTTGTTTGTTTCTTACCTCCTTTCTCGGTCCAGCGTATCTTTTTGATGCAAAAACCTGATGTGTTGGTCTATCCCGTGACGTTTGCAGTGGAAGAGGGGTACGTTTCGAACAAGCTGTGGTGCATGGGATGCAAGACCCGGCTGGGATCGTTCGACTGGGCAGGCATGCAGTGCTGCTGCGGAGCGTGGGTGATCCCGGCTTTCCAGCTGCTCAAGAGCAGGATCGACGAGTCTCACATGTGATTTTACTCGGCCAAGTGGCCTTGCCATTGCTGGGCGAGTTAGTGGTTAGCGGTGATACTGCAGCAGCATATGTAGGAACTAGGAACTGATACTGTCAGATTTGTTTCTCTGTATAAAGTGCGCTTATCTTGTCCACCACATCAGCTTTGCCCAGCGTCTGTTTTGATTAACGGCTCTTAACCAGTACGTACTTCCTTCGTCTCAAAAAAGAAGACCTATAAATTTATAAATTTTCTCTTAAGTCAAATGGTGTAATGTTTGACCAATTTTGTCGAAAATTGACCAATTTTGTCAAAAATTTATCAACAACTATGGTACTACCAACCTAGTATCATGAAATAAACAACTTATTGCCGAATTAGAGCCTCTAGCAGGGCACCAAACATGGCCCACGTATAGTTTTCTCGGTCGAGGCGCCAAATATTTCACCCGGAGCCCCTCACACAAGTGTACCGAAAAAAGTTTTCCCGTTTTGTATTCCAAAGCAAACCATCATTATACACATCGCAATGCTGGGGCGAGCAACACATCAAGCCCAAAAGAAAACGAAGAAGAAACAAATGCCAACAGCGGCAACTCGACAAAAGCGCGGAAGAACTGGGACCGCTGCGCCCTCCGGAAACACACCACCATAGCCCGGAGCTCCGATCAACCGCGTACTAAGCAGCACCTCCAAGAAGGAATGTGACGCCGACGACGCTGCTGCCTTGGACGAGTCCTAGGGTTTCCCCCAGTACGCGGAGGGAGGTGGGGGATGGTTACTACCGACACCCTCCAAGAAGGAATAGTGCCACCCGCCGGTGTCACCGCATCAGAGCCGGACGAACCGGCAAGGATTTCTCCCACACACCAAACCCCACCGTCCAACCGGAGCCGACCAGCCAAACCACCGCCCAACACCATGCGCAGTCACGGTTGCGCCGACGCCCATGCCGTCTTACTGCGAACACCAACACGAGGCCAAGAAGACCGGAGAGAAGAGCCGAGCGACGGGAGCAGCAGCACCAAGGCCGAGCGGGAGGGAACCACCTCCACTGCCATCGTGCCAGAGGCCCGCGTCTCCGGCACCGTCGCGATAGCCGTCCGGACACAGCAGCGGGGCATACCAGGCCACCCCTGGCATGGCCAGGCCCGAAACGGGCCCGCTAAGCCCCGCCGGCCACACTGCAGCAGGCTGGCGTCGACGCTGCCAACACCCTCCGTTCATCGCCGCTCCCCTGCCTCCCGGGAGTCACGCCGCAGACCCGCCCCACCCCATCGCTGGCCCGCCCAGGCCTAGATGGGGCCCGAAGGGCCCAGATCTGGGTCGACCGCCGCCGCCTGGCCGCGCCGCTGCGCCACCCCGCCGCCCGCCCACGCCGCGTCAGGAACCCCGCTGCCAGCCAGACCGCCGCCGCCTAGGAGCACCCCCCTCCCGGTGCAGCTCTGCCCCGCGCCTGAGAGCCACCGGGAGGGGAAGGTCAGGGGGCCGCCGCCACCAGCGTCCCCGGGGCCAGGCTAGTCGCAGGCGCCAGCGACGACGGCGGGGAGGAAGGGGAGAGGGGGAGGGGGGGCTGGGGGAGGTGGAGGTCGCCACGGCCGGTCGCCCGCGTAGGCGACGCGGTCGCAAGAGGAGAGGGTAAAAGGAAGTGTGTCTTTTAGGCTCCGATCACACGTGTCCTCACACAAGTGTATATGAGACCTCTTTCTTTATTTGGTTAGAGTATCTCAAGTTGATCCCTTAAAAAACTATAAAATTTTGTTTTTAAGGAGTTATATTAAATCGAATCTAGCCGAACCCTTATCCGGTTTATAACACATAAAATATTGTAAGCGGATGTGGCTAGAAATTTTTTGGCTCTCTCCACGCCTCCAATGTCCACCCGTAGTTGTCGTCACCCATTGCCGACCTCCAGACGCACTCCAATTCGCTCGGCGGTCGCCGCCGCCGTCATTGAAATTGACCCATATTGCGGCCAACACTGCCGCTATCCCTTAGATGAAAAACTCACCTCCGCACTTGGTTTGTTCCAAATTGGAGCCGACAGACACTGAGATGCCGTTGACATCGGGGAGAAAATTTGGAGGACAAAGTAGCGTGAAGAGTGCTTGTATATAGCATTTCAATTTTTTTTGTTTTTCTGTCCAGAATCTTTCTATACAAGTAGAATATATCTGATTCCAAAAAAGATGCGGAATTTTTCGACTTTTTTTGCAGTTACTAAATTATTTTCCGTATATAGGGTGTGCTGACACCCGGTGTATCGTGGTATTTCCCACTCTCACTGCTCTTATACAGGGGAAAATGCTTGGGTAGTCTTGTGTCCCGTGGTCACATTGCTCGGGTTTTCTCTCTATTTGATAGCTCGTAAGTCTGGCACATTTTATGGCTTTTCAAAATGGAGACTTGTTTCTGGTCCAGCTTGCACGGTCTAACATGAACAATAACTCTAACATTTTGCCTCTCGCCTAATTTAGTATTTTGATCCGACTTGCGCGGGAGTTCGATCGAAATGACAATACCTCTTATTTCCGGAATTAAATTGCAAAAACGTCTTATATTTAGTTATAGACGTAGTACTAAATAGTAACATCATTTACTTTCACATAAACAATCAACCGCAAACCAAAAAGCTAGTTACACTTGCACATGTCGTTGATGTTAAGGGCCCGCAACCATTCGGACCATACTATCCGAACCTTGGAAATCATCCAACACCGACCTGTATCGGTTCGTGGAGTAGTCCGAACGCGATTTCTCCCGCAAACCGGAGACAAACGGGGGGGGGGGGGGGGGGGGGGTTGCTGGAGTTCGGACACGCGAAACGTCGCTCTTCGCTCCCCTGCCCACCCAAAAGGAAGGTCAAGCCCGCGCTTTTGTGGCATCCCACATTTTTTTCGCGTCAAAATCCCTCACTCTCTTCTTCCACTCCCCGCCGCTCTCCGCCCAATTCCTGCTCTTTTCTCCCACCCTCTCCCTCCCCCGTCGTCGACGTATGGAACCGTCGGAGAACATGTCGGAGATGGAGCTGGTGGAGGTGTCGAAGGATCCGAGCATCACGCTCGCCCGGAAGATTAGCTCGGAGACGCAACAACGCATCAAAGCGAAGGCCGCAAAGAAGGAGAAAATGAAGAAGTGTCTGGCCGCCAGTGGGCCAGGTGGTGGCGATGGGCATGGTGGGCGTGGCGGACGGGGCGGTCGGCAAGGCCGTGGCAGACGCCGCCAGACGGGCGCGCCCACAGTACAGACGGCGCCATGGCCGGAGCCTTACAAGCCTCCGTACTACTACGCCGCCAAGCAGCTCACAAACCCCCACCGGTATGGCTCCTTACATCATCGATTTTAGCGAGGCGCCGCTCTTCCCCAAGTATTCTTCACCATCGCTCGTCTGGACAAGGACGGTGGGCAGAGAGCAGATGGGTGCTCGAGCGTTGTTTGCTGCAATGCCGAGAGCAGGTGAGACGGCGTACGACACGGATAGGGAGATGCTCGATATCATCCACGATGGAGGTGAGGGAGGAGGAGGGCTATGAGGACAGGTAGGTGGAAGACTCGGATCTCACCGAGTCCGGTAACTACCAGCAACAACAGTCCTACACCCTGACGGCCACGCAGCAGTCCTACACCCAGACCGGCGATGGCACACATCAACATCAACATTGGGCCGCCGAAGAGCAACGTCCGGAAGGGGGGGAGGGGGAGGAGGAGGAGGAGGGGGAGGACGGCTACGACGATGATTCAGATGATATGGCCAGCGATCCGAAGAATAAAGGTAGAGGAGAAAGCTTCAACATTCCGGAGGACAAGCTGATGTGCGATGCATGGTTGGCCACTAACCTCGATCCTGTCCATGGCACAGAGCAAAAGGGCACAACCTTTCGGAGGAACATTCACATATGGTTCCATGATCACAAGCATTTCATGCCCTACTCCGATGCGTTGATCCACAACTGTAAGTGAAAATCCCTCAACTATCGATGGTACACCATCCAAGAGGCCGTCTCCAAATATTGCTAGCATTTGAAGCATCTCATGGCACGGTGGCCTAGCCTTGGACGTACGTGATTCATTTTCTTCATGTATGTCAACAAGGTAGTAAGACCCATTATGCAGATTCTTACTAATGACGAAGGGTTGTCCTTCCTAGGGTGGGGAGAGATTATGCATCCCAGTCTGTTATTGTATCAGACGAAGCACTAAGTTACCTTCAAACTCTATGGCTGTGATAGCGACGTAGGTCTTGTTGATATATCGCTGATCTTGGTGCTGCTACTTCAATGTAGGCAGTAACCCTTGGAGAATCATGGCGGATATCATTGGGCAATACGGCTTCTACACCATACACCAGGAAAAATGGCGTATAACCCGTCGACCTGTTGGGAGTAGTCCGTATGCATGAAACTTATCGAGAGGGTTATCAAAAGAAGGATTATGTGCTCTTTGTTCTTGCCTTTCTGGTACTCACAATGATATCTTCCCCTTATTTTTTTGCACTTATGTATGATTTTCAAATTAATGAACCCATTACTAGTATTTATCTTGTTTTATATGTGTGTACATATTGCGTATCTACAGAATCTGTAATCATGATATTTTGGATACTCAATTATTTGATTGCATGATCCACGTAAGCTATTCTTCATGCATTCACACAATGTATTTGACCAGACAAGTATAATAGCAAAGTTTGTGCTATTACAGTATCACGATATTGATAGCATTTTATGATAGAATATAACTACAAGACCATTGCCAATTATTCGGTTGTGACTATAAAAACTAGCATTATGATGTAAATAATATGAAATAAATAACATTAATTTATATAAAATAGCGTACAACAATTAGCTAGAATCAGCAAGATTTGGAAACAATAGTAATAGTAGAAATGCATGAATGCGAGATCATTATCTAAGATCTTGTTGTGGCTCTCTATATATAGCAGCAAACAGAGGAGTTTATTGGCAGTGAGCAACTAGGAACATAAGAAGAAGCAGAAATAGAAAAAAGTAGTTCCTTCATTCTCATGGCACACACTAACAGTACAAGATGGCCAATGGTGGTGCGCTCCATGGCTATTGCTTTCCTGGTGCTGGCCATGATGTTTTTTACCTTCCCATCCTGCCATGCGCGCACTCGTATGTTGCAGTATATACCCCTATTTTGTTGTGCATCCTATTGTTCAAATTGAACAACCTATCTCTAATATATCTTGTTTGATTTGTATCTACAGCTGCATCTACAAAATATTTATATCATGGATTTTGCAAGACTCTCAATCCCTGCAATAAGGACAGCTGCTATGATCTGTGTACAAGTAAAAGACAAAACTACGCATATTCCTATTGCAAGGACGATGTTAAGATTCCAACGTGTTGCCTCACATACACTGATGGTTCTCCTGCTTGAGTCATACAATGTTGAATACATTTATATTTGATTTCAATAAAGATGTTTTTAATCAATCGAGTTAATTAGGGAGGTCATAGGGCACTCTCAGTTCCCATTTCACTTGTACCAAAAAGCATGCCACCAAGGTTTACATATACTTGATGACCCAGGCACCAACTGGCGCAGAGACGAAATGCAGCCCATAAGTAGTTGAGTATAGTAGCAAATTTTTGATTAATTTGATCCAGGAAATAATCGTGAGCATGGCATTAACAATGTTGAACATATATTGATATTCGATCATGTAAGCATATACTACGCAAACAACAGACACATCTATGTATGGTGCTTGCTAGTATGGCTAACAAGAAATGATCAAGAGCGGGGAGAAACGGAATATTATAGTATGTTTTTTTAATTCTTGATTTACCAAGTTTTTTGACAACCACGGTATTCTTTTTTTAGGAACATTAGCAGGTGCTCTGCTTTTTCATTAAGTAAGGGCAAGAGAATTACATGTTACAAAAGAGGTCAAGTCTAAAAGGAGAGTCCGTTTGCAAGAGCAGTGACGGCTATACAGGGAGTAGAAACGCTACATCTCTCGCGCCTCCAGAAGGAGGCCAGTGCTTTCTCTGATATATATAGATGTTTGTAGCGCCGAGACTGCATGCTGTTGGAAAATGTGGCCATTGCATACTTTCCAGATGTGCCAAACAGTGTAGGCCATAGTGGTCTTGTCCATGCGGCACAAATTGCTCCACATCCGTTAATAGTTGTCTTGGACAGGGCTGCTCTGGATGCTTGCTGAAAATTGGTCGCTGTGCGCATCTAGACCTCTTTGGCGAAAGGGCACAGCAAGAAAAGGTGAGAGGTGCACTCCAGCGATTGATCACATAAAGGGCAGACCGAATGGTTTGGCCAACCCCTAGCACTAAGCCGATCAGAGGTCCACAGTCTATTTTGTAGCAGCAACCAAATAAAAAATATGACCTTGGGTTTGATCTTGAGTCTCCAGACTTGATTCAACACAGGAGCTTGGATGCGGCGGAGGAATTGCACCGCGTAGGCAGAGGAGGCAGTGTATTGACCGCCTGCCGTGAGATTCCAGCGTATACTGATGCGTCTCCAACGTATCTATAATTTTTGATTGCTCCATGCTATATTATCTTCTGTTTTGGACATTATTGACCTTTATTATTCACTTTTATATTATTTTTGAGACTAACCTATTAACCGGAGGCCCAACCCAAAATTGTTGTTTTTTGCCTATTTCAGAGTTTCGCAGAAAAAGAATATCAAACGAAGTCCAAACGGAATGAAACCTTCGGGAACGTGATTTTCGGAACGAACATGATCCAGGAGACTTGGAACATACGTCAAGCAACCAACAGGGAAGCCACGAGGTAGGGGGGCACGCCTACCCCCCCAGGCGCGCCCTCCACCCCCGTGGGCCCCCTGTTGCTCCACCGACGTATTCCTTCCTCCTATATATACCTACGTACCCCCAAACGACCAGATATGGAGCCAAAACCCTAATTCCATCGCTGTAACTTTCTGTATCCACGAGATCCCATCTTAGGGCCTGTTCCAGAGCTCCGACGGAGGGGGCATCGATCACGGAGGGCTTCTACATCAACACCATAGCCTCTCCGATGATGTGTGAGTAGTTTACCTCAGACCTTCGGGTCTATAGTTATTAGCTAGATGGCTTCTTCTCTCTTTTTGGATCTCAATACAATGTTCTCCCCCTCTCTCGTGGAGATCTATTCGATGTAATCTTCTTTTGCGGTGTGTTTGTTGAGACCGGTGATTGTGGGTTTATGATCAAGTTTATCTATGAACAATATTTGGATCTTCTGAATTCTTTTATGTATGATTGATTATCTTTGCAAGTCTCTTCGAATTATCAGTTTGGTTTGGCCTACTAGATTGATCTTTCTTGCAATGGGAGAAGTGCTTAGCTTTGGGTTCAATCTTGCGGTGTCCTTTCCCAGTGACAGTAGGGGCAGCAAGGCACGTATTGTATTGTTGCCATCGAGGATAACAAGATGGGGTTTTTATCATATTGCATGAATTTATCCCTCTACATCATGTCATCTTGCTTAAAGCGTTACTCTGTTCTTATGAACTTAATACTCTAGATGCATGCTGGATAGCGATCGATGTGTGGAGTAATAGTAGTAGATGCAGGCAGGAGTCGATCTACTTGTCTCGGACGTACATGATCATACCTAGATATTCTCATAACTATGCTCAATTCTGTTAATTGCTCAAAAGTAATTTGTTCACCCACTGTAAAATACTTATGCTCTTGAGAGAAGCCACTAGTGAAACGTATGGCCCCGGGTCTATCTTCCATCATATTAATCTTCCAACACTTAGTTATTTTCATTGCCTTTTATTTTACTTTGCATCTTTATCATAAAAATACCAAAAATATTATCATATCATATCTATCAGATCTCACTCTCGTAAGTGACCGTGTAGGGATTGACAACCCCTTATCGCGTTGGTTGCGAGGATTTATTTGTTTTGTGTAGGTGCGAGGGACTCACACGTAGCCTCCTATTGGATTGATACCTTGGATCTCAAAAACTGAGGGAAATACTTACGCTACTTTGCTGCATCACCCTTTCCTCTTCAAGGGAAAACCAACACAGTGCTCAAGAGGTAGCAAGAAGGATTTCTGGCGCTGTTGCCGGGGAGGTCTACGCAAAAGTCAACATATCAAGTACCCATCACAAACCCTTATCTCCTGCATTACATTATTTGCCATTTGCCTCTCGTTTTCCTCTCCCCCACTTCACCCTTGCCGTTTTATTCGCCCTCTCTTTCCCGTTCGCCTCTTTTCTGTTTGCTTGTCATTATGGCTAGTCCCTTTTCTTCTCCGTTGTCTCCCGAGAATGAAGTTCTAAATTTTAAGCAAATGGAGGGAGAAAATCTAAAAGACGCTTGGTATAGAATTTGCAATGCTCAAAATAGATCTACCAGGAAGCAATCTACTTTCGTTCTTCTTCGCAATTTTTATGTAGGCGCTACTCCTTGGTACAGATATATCCTTGATACCATTACCGGAGGAAACTTCTTGGGTAGCCATACTTTTGATTCTTATAACGCTATGATAGATTTGTTTGGCTCACCACCTCTTTTGGTTAATGGAACTATGTTAACTTTGGAGCATGTAATGCAAAGACTTGAAATTATTGAAAATAAGGTTGCTACTGTAGAGTTAATTGAAAATTTGGATAAAAAGATCCACAACGGAATCACTCAATATGGATCTAAAGTAGGAGTCACTTTAAAAAATATTAAAGGAAAGGAACCTATAGTTAATGAGAAAATAAATCATGATTCCACTAGAATCGATAAACTTGAGGATATTATTACCAACTTGGGAACCGCTTTTTCTTCCGTAAATAATACTCCAAGTCCTCCCACTAAAATTTCCAAGCTTATGTATGTTCCTAAAAGTAAGGGTGAATCCTCTAGTAAGGAAACTGCGGATCTCAAATCTATAAGTATTCATCTCAATCTTTTTGCTATCATGAAGGAACCATTTGTTACAAATGAATTTTTCGATCTTGTGCCTAAAAGTTTGATAATCAATAAAAATAAAGAAATTCCTAAGGATGATAGATGCCTCATTGAAGAATTACCTATCAAAGATGGCAATATCTAGATCTATCCTTGCTTTTTATGCCTAGCTAGGGGCGTTAAACAATAACGCTTGTTGGGAGGCAACCCAATTTTATTTTTATTCCTTGCTTTTTGCTCCTGTTTAGTAATAAATAATTTATCTAGCCTCTATTTTGGTTGTGTTTTTTGTGTTTAATTAATGTTTATGCCAAGTAGAACCGTTGGGAAGACTTGGGGAAAGTCTTGTTAATCTTGCTGTAAAAAACAGAAACTTTAGCGCTCACGAGAACTGCTGCCATTTTTATTTGGAAAGTGATATTTAGTTAATTATTTCTGAAGATGATTAATATATAAATTCCTCACGTCCAGCAATTTATTTTAGAATTTTTGGGGTTCCAGAACTTGCGCTAGCTACAGATTACTACAGACTGTTCTGTTTTTGACAGATTCTGTTTTTCGTGTGTTGTTTGCTTATTTTGATGAATCTATGGCTAGTAAAATAGTTTATAAACCATAGAGAAGTTGGAATACAGTAGGTTTAACACTAATATAAATAAATAATGAGTTCATTATAGTACCTTGAGGTGGTCTTTTGTTTTCTTTCGCTAACGGAGCTCACAAGATTTTCTACTTTAAGTTTTGTGTTGTGAAGTTTTCAAGTTTTGGGTAAGGATTTGATGGATTATGGAACAATGAGTGGAAAGAGACTAAGCTTGGGGATTCCCATGGAACCCCAAAGATAATCTAAGGACACCAAAAAGCCAAAGCTTGGGGATGCCCCAGAAGGCATCCCCTCTTTCGTCTACTTCCATCGGTAACTTTACTTGGAGCTATATTTTTATTCACCACATGATATGTGTGTTGCTTGTAGCGTCTTGTATGATTTGAGTCTTTGCCTTTTAGTTTACCACAATCATATTTTCTGTACACACCTTTTGAGAGAGACACACATGATTCGGAAATTATTAGAATACTCTATGTGCTTCACTTATATCTTTTGAGTTATATAGTTTTGCTCTAGTACTTCACTTATATCTTTTAGAGCACGGTGGTGGATTTGTTTTATAGAAAGTATTGATCTCTCATGCTTCACTTAGATTATTTTGAGAGTCTTAAATAGCATGGTACTTTTCTTAAATAATCCTAATATGCTAGGTATTCAAGATTAGTAAAAACTTTCTTATGAGTGTTTTGAATACTAAGAGAAGTTTGATGCTTGATGATTGTTTTGAGATATGGAGGTAGTGATATTAAAGTTGTGCTAGTTGAGTAGTTGTGAATTTGAGAAATACTTGTGTTGAAGTTTGCAAGTCCCGTAGCATGCACGTATGGTAAACTTTATGTAACAAATTTGAAACATGAGGTGTTCTTTGATTGTCCTCCTTATGAGTGGCGTTCGGGGACGAGCGATGGTCTTTTCCTACCAATCTATCCCCCTAGGAGCATGCGCGTAGTGCTTGGTTTTTGATGACTTGTAGATTTTTGCAATAAGTATGTGAGTTCTTTATGACTAATGTTGAGTCCATGGATTATACGCACTCTCATCTTTCCATCATTGCTAGCCTCTTCGGTACCGTGCATTGCCCTTTCTCACATTGAGAGTTAGTGCAAACTTCGCTGGTGCATCCAAACCCCGTGATATGATACACTCTTTCACACATAAACCTCCTTATATCTTCCTCAAAACAGCCACCATACCTACCTATTATGGCATTTCCATAGCCATTCCGAGATATATTGCCATGCAACTTTCCACCATCCCGTTTATCATGACACGTTCATCATTGTCATATTGTTTAGCATGATCATGTAGTTGACATAGTATTTGTGGCAAAGCCACCGTTCATAATTCTTTCATACATGTCACTCTTGGTTCATTGCATATCCCAGTACACTGCCGGAGACATTCATATAGAGTCATACCTTGTTCTAGTATCGAGTTGTAATCATTGAGTTGTAAATAAATACAAGTGTGATGATCATCATTTAATAGAGCATTGTCCTAATGAAAAAAAAGAGAAAGGCCAAATAAAAAAAGAAGAAGGCCCCCAAAAAAGAAAAATGAAAAGGGACAATGCTACTATCTTTTTTTTCCAAACTTGTGCTTCAAAGTAGCACCATGATCTTCATGATAGAGAGTCTCTTGTTTTGTCACTTTCATATACTAGTGGGAATTTTTCATTATAGAACTTGGCTTGTATATTCCAACAATGGGCCTCCTCAAGTGCCCTAGGTCTTCGTGAGCAAGCAAGTTGGATGCACACCCACTAGTTTCTTTTGTTGAGCTTTCATACATTTATAGCTCTAGTGCATCCGTTGCATGGCAATCCCTACTCCTTGCATTAACATCAATCGATGGGCATCTCCATAGCTCATTGATTAGCCTCGTTGATGTGAGACTTTCTCCTTTTTTGTCTTCTCCACATAACCCCCATCATTATACTATATTCCACCCATAGTGCTATACCCATGGCTCACGCTCATGTATTGCATGAAGGTTTATAAAGTTTGAGATTACTAAAGTATGAAACAATTGCTTGGCTTGTCATCGGGGTTGTGCATGATGAGAGCATTCTTGTGTGACGAAAATGGAGCATGACTAAACTATATGATTTTGTAGGGATGAACTTTCTTTGGCCATGTTATTTTGAGAAGACATAATTGCTTAGTTAGTATGCTTGAAGTATTATTATTTCTATGTCAATATTAAACTTTTATCTTGAATCTTTCAGATCTGAATATTCATGCCACAATTAAGAAGAATTACATTGAAATTATTCCTAGTAGCATTCCACATCAAAAACTCTGTTTTTATCATTTACCTACTCGAGGACGAGCAGGAATTAAGCTTGGGGATGCTTGATACGTCTCCAACGTATCTATAATTTTTGATTTCTCCATGCTATATTATCTTCTGTTTTGGACATTATTGGGCTTTATTATTCACTTTTATATTATTTTTGGGACTAACCTATTAACCGGAGGCCCAGCCCAGAATTGCTATTTTTTGACTATTTCAGAGTTTCGCAGAAAAAGAATATCAAACGGAGTCCAAACAGAATGAAACCTTCGGGAATGTGATTTTCGGAACGAACATGATCCAGGAGACTTGGACCCTACGTCAAGCAACCAATAGGGAAGCCACGAGGTAGGGGGGCGCGCCTACCCCCCAGGCGCGCCCTCCACCCTCGTGGGCCCCCTGTTGCTCCACCGATGTACTCCTTCCTCCTATACATACCCACGTACCCCCAAACGACGAGATACGGAGCCAAAACCCTAATTCCACCGCCGTAACTTTCTGTATCCATGAGATCCCATCTTGGGGCCTGTTCCGGAGCTCCGCCGGAGGGGGCATCGATTACGGAGGGCTTCTACAACAACACCATAGCCTCTCCGATGATGTGTGAGTAGTTTACCTCAGACCTTCGGGTCCATAGTTATTAGCTAGATGGCTTCTTCTCTATTTTTGGATCTCAATACAATGTTCTCCCCCTCTCTCGTGGAGATCTATTCGATGTAATATTCTTTTGCGGTGTGTTTGTTGAGACCAATGAATTGTGGGTTTATGATCAAGTTTATCTATGAACAATATTTGGATCTTTTGAATTCTTTTATGTATGATTGGTTATCTTTGCATGTCTCTTCGAATTATCAGTTTGGTTTGGCCTACTAGATTGATCTTTCTTGCAATGGGAGAAGTGCTTAGTTTTGGGTTCAATCTTGTGGTGTCCTTTCCCAGTGACAGTAGGGGTAGCAAGGCACGTATTGTATTGTTGCCATTGAGGATAACAAGATGGGTTTTTTACCATATTGCATGAATTTATCCCTCTACATCATGTCATCTTGCTTAAAGCGTTACTCTGTTCTTATGAACTTAATACTCTAGATGCATGTTGGATAGCGGTCAATGTGTGGAGTAATAGTAGTAGATGCAAGTAGGAGTCGGTCTACTTGTCTCGGACGTGATGCCTATATACATGATCATAACTATGCTCAATTCTGTCAATTGCTCAACAGTAATTTGTTCACCCACTGTAAAATACTTATGCTCTTGAGAGAAGCCACTAGTGAAACCTATGGCCCCCGGGTCTATCTTCCATCATATTAATCTTCCAACACTTAGTTATTTCCATTGCCTTTTATTTTACTTTGCATCTTTATCATAAAAATACCAAAAATATTATCTTATCATATCTATCAGATCTCACTCTCGTAAGTGACCGTGTAGAGATTGACAACCCCTTATCGCGTTGGTTGTGAGGATTTATTTGTTTTGTGTAGGTGTGAGGGACTCGCGTGTAGCCTCCTACTGGATTGATACCTTGGTTCTCAAAAACTGAGGGAAATACTTACGCTACTTTGCTGCATCAGCCTTTCCTCTTCAAGGGAAAACCAATGCAGTGCTCAAGAGGTAGCATATACCATCAGCGTGGTCCAAAAGCTGAGTGTTGGAGAGCAGGTTCCAGAGGGAGAGAAATTGGAGAAGCAGCTCAGTTGAGTTGATGCGATGAAGGCCTCTCATCCATCTACCATTGTGCAGTGCGTCTTTGACCGAGAGGTTTTTTCCTAAAGGCTAACTTGAAAAGCTCGGGGAAGGAGTCTTTGGCCGCAGTGCCCAACAACCAGTGGTCAGACCAAAATTTTGTGGCGGCTCCATTCCCCAGCGTGATTGTAGTGCAGGCCGAGAAAAGTTGAAGGTCGTCAGGGCCATAAGGGGTCTCCGACCTGCACCAAGGGCGATTTGGCGAAGCCCAAGCAAACCAAGGCCAGCGCAGTCGGAGAGAGCGGTTGTATGCTTTCAGATCTTTGATACCCAGTCCTCCGACCTCTTTAGGAGCACCGATTCTTTTCCAGTTGACTAAACACTTTCCCCCATGGCATTCTTCATCCCCACTCCAGAAGAAATTCTTCCTTAGCTTATCCAGCTTCTTGATAAACCAACAGTCCGGTGCAAAGATGGTGAGGAAATAAGTTGCCAAAGCAGTCAGATCAGTGTTCAGAAGGATAAGACTTCCCGAACGGTCCATCAATTTCCCCTTCCAGGGAGCCATTTTGGTAGCAGCTTTGTCGAGGACAGGTTGCAACTCCACTCTTCTCGGTTTACGCACACTGAGCGGGAGACCGAGGTACTTGCAAGGGATTGTGGCAGTAAACTGGGTAGGCTACACATTTTGCAGGGTTGCATTTCAGACCAGAGGCATCACCGAAGAGAGAGAGAATTCCTTGAAGAGCAAAGATCTCCGATTGCATTGGGTTGATAAAGTCAGTCGCATCATCTGCGTAGAGGCTCGTCCTAAGCCTAGCATTTGTAACATGTAGAGGAGACAACACACCAGCCTCCGTGGCAAGCAAGAGAAGCCGCTGCACGGGTTCCATGCCTAGAATGAAAAGCATTGGAGAGAGCGGATCACCTTGCTCGAGGCCTTGTTTGTGGGTCAAAGGCGAGCCTGGACAACCATTCAGCATCACACGGGAGGAGGATGAAGCAAGAAGTATAGAGATGATGTCTCGCCAGCGTTGCCAAAAGCCGAAAGCAGCTAGCACCTCTAGAAGGTAGCCCCAGTGAATGGAATCAAAATCCTTAGCAATGTCCAACTTCAAAAAGAGGAGGTCAAGCTTGTGGCAATGGCCTCTTCTGATGACATTCTGTACATAAAGGAACTTGCCTTGGATTGATATCCCTTTGATGAAAGCGCTCTGGCAGTCTGAAATAAGATGGGCCAGCTCAGGGGCTGCTACCTCTTGAGCATGCGTTGGTTTTCCCTTGAAGAGGAAAGGGTGATGCGGCAAACTAGCGTAAGTATTTCCCTCAGTTTTTGAGAACAAAGGTATCAATCCAGTAGGAGACTACACGCAAGTCACCTAGTACCTGCACAAACAATCAAGAACCTTGCAACCAACGCGATAAAGGGGTTGTTAATCCCTTCACGGCCACTTGCAAAAGTGAGATCTGATAAAGATAATAAGATAAATATTTTTGGTATTTTTGTTGTATAGATTGGAAAGTAAAGATTGCAAAATAAATGGCGACAGAAATTGGCAAGTTGACGGGAAACTAATATGATGTAAAATAGACCCAGGGGCCATAGGTTTCACTAGTGGCTCCTCTCAAGATAGCATATATTACGGTGGGTGAACAAATTACTGCCGAGCAATTGATAGAAAAGCGCATAGTTATGAGAATATCTAGGCATGATCATAAACATAGGCATAACGTCTGTATCAAATAGACCGAAATGATTCTGCATCTACTACTATTACTCCACACATCGACCGCTATCCAGCATGCATCTAGAGTATTAAGTTCATAAGAACAGAGTAACACATTAGGCAAGATGACATGATGTAGAGGGATAAACTCAAGCAATATGATATAAACCCCATCTTTTTATCCTCGATGGTAAAAATACAATACGTGTCGGTTCCCTTTCTGTCACTGGGATTGAGCACCGCAAGATTGAACCCAAAGCTAAGCACTTCTCCCATTGCAAGAAAGATCAATCTAGTAGGCCAAACTAAACCGAAAATTCGAAGAGACTTGCAAAGATATCAAATCATGCATATAAGAATTCATAGAAGAATCAAATATTGTTCACAGATAATCTTGATCATAAACCCACAATTCATGGGATCTCGGCAAACGCACCACAAAAAGATTACATCGAATAGATCTCCAAGAACATCGAGGAGAACTTTGCATTGAGAACCAAAGAGAGAGAAGAAGCCATCTAGCTAATAACTATGGACCCGAAGGTCTGTGGTAAACTACTCACACATCATCGGAGAGGCTATGGTGTTGATGTAGAAGCCCTCCGTGATCGAATCCCCCTCCGGCAGATTGCCGGAAAAGGTCCCCAGATGGTATCTCACGGGTACAGAAGGTTGCGGCGGTGGAAAAGTGGTTTTGTGGCTCTCCTGGATGTTTTCAGGGTATAAGAGTATATATAGGCGAAAGAAGTAGGTCGATGGAGCTCCATGGGGCCCACGAGGGTGGGGGGCGCGCCTACCCCTTGGGCGCGCCTCCCTACCTCGTGGCCGCCTCGTTGCTTCCTTGACCTCCACTCCGAGTCTCCTGGATTGCATTTGTTCCAAAAAAGATCCTCGCGAAGGTTTCGTTCCGTTTGGATTCCGTTTGATATTACTTTTGTGCGAAACACTGAAATAGGAAAAAACAACAATTTGCACTGGGCCTTCGGTTAATAGGTTAGTCCCAAAAATAATATAAAGGTGCATATTAAAGCCCATTAAACATCCAAAATAGATAATATAATAGCATGGAACAATAAAAAATTATAGATATGTTGGAGACGTATGAAGCATCCCCAAGCTTAATTCCTACTCGTCCTCGAGTAGGTAAATGACAAAAACAGAGTTTTTGATGTGGAATGCTATCTAACATAATTTTCAATGTAATCTTCTTTATTGTGGCATGAATGTTCAGATCTGAAAGATTGAAAATAAAAGTTTAATATTGACATAAAAACAATAATACTTCAAGCATACTAACCAAGCAATTATGTCTTCTCAAAATAACATGGCCAAAGAAAGCTATCCCTACAAAATCATATAGTCTGGCTATGCTCTATCTTCATCACACAAAATATTTAAATCATGCACAACCCTGATGACAAGCCAAGCAATTGTTTCATACTTTTGATGTTCTCAAACTTTTTCAATCTTCACACAATACATGAGCGTGAGCCATGGATATAGCGCTATATAGGTGGAATATAATGGTGGTTGTGGAGAAGACAAAAAGGAGAAGAAAGTCTCACATCAACTAGGTGTATCAACGGGCTCTAGAGATGCCCATAAATAGATATCAATGTGAGTGAGTAGGGATTGCCATGCAACAGATGCACTAGAGCTATAAATATATGAAAGCTCAACAAAAGAAACTAAGTGGGTGTGCATCCAACTTGCTTGCTCACGAAGACCTAGGGCATTTTGAGGAAGTCCATCATTGGAATATACAAGCCAAGTTTTATAATGAAAAATTCCCACTAGTATATGAAAGTGACAACATAAGAGACTCTCTATCATGAAGATCATTGTGCTACTTCGAAGCACAAGTGTGGAAAAAGGATAGTAGCATTGCCCCTTCTCTCTTTTTCTCTCATTTTTTATTTGGGCCTTTTTTATGGCCTATTTTTTTCGTTCGGAGTCTTATCCCGACTTGTGGGGGAATCATAGTCTCCATCATCCTTTCCTCACTGGGACAATGCTCTAATAATGATGATCATCACACTTTTATTTACTTACAACTCAAGAATTACAACTCGATACTTAGAACAAAATATGACTATGTGAATGCCTCCGGCGGTGTACTGGGGTGTGCAATGAATCAAGAGTGACATGTATGAAAAATTATGAACGGGGGCTTTGCCACAAATACGATGTCAACTACATGATCATGCAAAGCAATATGACAATGATGGAGCGTGTCATAATAAACGAAACAGTGGAAAGTTGCATGGCAATATATCTCGGAATGGCTATGGAAATTCCATAATAGGTAGGTATGGTGTCTGTTTTGAGGAAGGTAAATGGTGGGTTTATGGTACCGGCGAAAGTTGCGCGGTACTAGAGAGGCTAGCAATGGTGGAAGGGTGAGAGTGTGTATAATCCATGGACTCAACATTAGTCATAAAGATCTCACATACTTATTGCAAAAATCTATTAGTTATCAAAATAAAGTATTACATGCATGCTCCTAGGGGGATATATTGGTAGGAAAAGACCATCGCTCGTCCCCGACTGCCACTCATAAGGAAGACAAACAAAAAATAAATCATGCTCCGACTTCATCACATAACGGTTCACCATACGTGCATGCTACGGGAATCACAAACTTTAACACAAGTATCTCTCAAATTCACAAATACTCAACTAGCATGACTCTAATATCACCATCTTCATATCTCAATAAAATCATAAAGAATCAAATTTCTCATAGTACTCAATGCACTTTATATGGAAGTTTTTATTATACCCATCTTGGATGCCTATCATATTAGGAGTAATTTCATAACCAAAGAAAATTACAATGATTTTCTAAAAGACTCCCAAAATAATATAAGTGAAGCATGAGAGATCAATAATTTCTATAAAATAAAACCACCACCATGCTCTAAAAAGGTATAAGTGAAGCACTAGAGCAAAATTATCTAGCTCAAAGGATATAAGTGAAGCACATAGAATATTCTAATAAATTCCGATTCATGTGTGTCTCTCCAAAAGGTGTGTACATTAAGGATGATTGTGGTAAACTAAAAATCAAAGACTCAAATCATACAAGACGCTCCAAGCAAAACACATATCATGTGGTGAATAAAAATATAGCCTCAAGTAAAGTTACCGATAGACGAAGACGAAAGAGGGGATGCCTTCCGGGGCATCCCCAAGCTTAGGCTTTTGGTTGTCATTGAATTTTACCTCGGGGTGCCTTGGCAATCCCCAAGCTTAGGCTCTTGCCACTCCTTGTTCCAAAATCCATCAAATCTTTACCCAAAAACTTGAAAATTTCACAACACAAAACTCAACAGAAATTCTCATGAGCTCCGTTAGTATAAGAAAGCAAACCACCACCTTAAGGTACTGTAATGAAATCATTATTTATTTATATTGGTGTTAAACCTACTTTATTCCATCTTCTCTATGGTTCATAACCCCCGATACTAGCCATAGATTCATCAAAATAAGCAAACAACACACGAAAAACAGAATCTGTCAAAAACAGAACAGTCTGTAGCAATCTGTAGGTTTTGAATACTTCTGTAACTCAAAAAATCCTGAGAAATTAGGACATCCTAAATAATTTTTATATTGATCTACTTCAGTTGGAATTGGTATTTTATCGCTCTCTGGTAAAAAATGAAAATTATTCTCATGAGCGCATACTTTCTGTTTTTTTTCAGCAAGATCAAATAACAATCACCCAAGAAGATCCTAAAGGCTTTACTTGGCACAAACACTAATTAAAACATAAAAAACACAATCATAGAAGAGGATAGATGAATTATTTATTACTAAACAGGAACAAAAAGCAAGGAACAAAAATAAAAGTGGGTTGCCTCCCAACAAGCGCTATTGTTTAACGCCCCTAGCTAGGCATTGATAATTTCAATGATGCTCACATGAAAGACAATAATTGAAGCACAAAGAGAGCATCATGAAACATGTGACAATCACATCTAAGTCTAACATACTTCCTATGCATAGGCATCTTATAGACAAACAAATTATCATAGGAAGCAAAAACTAGTATATGCAAGGAAGCAGAAAGAAGCAATAACAATCTCAACATAACGAGAGGTAATTTAGTAACATGAAAATTTCTACAATCACATTTTCCTCTCTCATAATAATTACATGTTGGCTCATAAGAAAATGCAACAAAATAGCTACCACATAAAATATTTTCAACATGATCCACATGCATGCAAAGTTGACACTCTTCCAAAATAGTGGGATTAACATTAACTAAAGTCATGAGCTCTCCAAACCCACTTTTATCAAAAATTTCATAAGATGAACATTCTCCAAACATGTGGGATCTAAAGTTGACACTCTTCCAAACCCACTTTCAATAATATTGCAAACACTGTTATCAATCTCATATTCATCACGGGGCTTAAATAAATTTTCAAGATCAAAAGAAGAATCACCCCAATCATGATCATTGCAACAAGTAGTGGACATAGCAAAACTAGCACCCCCAAGCTTAGGGTTTTGCATACTATTAGCACAATTGACATTAATAGAATTTATAATAACATCATTGCGATCGTGCTTTTTATTGAAGATCTATCGTGAATCACTTCATAAAGCACTTCTGCACAATTTTCAGATTCATGAATTTCAAGTAAAACCTCATAAAGATAATCTAGTGCACTCAACTCACTAGCAATTGGTTAAACATAATTGGATCTTTTAAAAAGATTAGCAAGAGGATGAGGATCCGTATCAATAGATTTTTAGCAAGCGAAGATGCAAGGAAATAGAAGGCACATGGTAACACGAGCAAATAGAAGGACGAACGGAAGAGGGGCGAAGAAAAGACAAATCTTGTGAAGTGGGGAAGAGGAAAACGAGAGGCAAATGGCAAATAATGTAATGCGAGGGAGGAGAGTTTATGATGGGTACTTGGTATGTCTTGACTTGGCGTAGATTTCCCCGGCAACGGCGCCAGAAATCCTTCTTGCTACCTCTTGAGCATGCGTTGGTTTTCCCTTGAAGAGGAAAGGGTGATGCAGCAAAGTAGCGTACGTATTTCCCTCAGTTTTTGAGAACCAAGGTATCAATCCAGTAGGAGACTACACGCAAGTAACCTAGTACCTGCACAAACAATCAAGAACCTTGCAACCAACGCAATAAAGGGGTTGTGAATCCTTTCACGGCCACTTGCAAAAGTGAGATCTGATAAAGATAATAAGATAAATATTTTTGGTATTTTTGTTGTATAGATTGGAAAGTAAAGATTGCAAAATAAATGGCAACAGAAATTCGCAAGTTGACGGGAAACTAATATGATGTAAAATAGACCCGGGGGCCATAGGTTTCACTAGTGGCTCCTCTCAAGATAGCATATATTACGATGGGTGAACAAATTACTGCGAGCAATTGATAGAAAAGCGCATAGTTATGAGAACATCTAGGCATGATCATAAACATAGGCATCACGTCTGTATCAAGTACACCGAAACGATTCTGCATCTACTACTATTACTCCACACATCGACCGCTATCCAGCATGCATCTAGAGTATTAAGTTCATAAGAACAGAGTAACGCATTAGGCAAGATGACATGATGTAGAGGAATAAACTCAAGCAATATGATATAAACCCCATCCTTTTATCCTCGATGGCAACAATACAATACGTGTGGGTTCCCTTTTTGTCAATGGGATCGAGCGCCGCAAGATTAAACCCAAAGCTAAGCACTTCTCCCATTGCAAGAAAGATCAATCTAGTAGGCCAAACTAAACCGAAAATTTGAAGAGACTTGCAAAGATATAAAATCATGCATATAAGAATTCAGAGAAGAATCAAATATTGTTCATAGATAATCTTGATCATAAATCCACAATTCATCGGATCTCGGCAAACACACCGCAAAAAGATTACATCGAATAGATCTCCAAGTACATCGAGGAGAACTTTGTATTGAGAACCAAAGAGAGAGAAGAAGCCATCTAGTTAATAACTATGGACCTGAAGGTCTGTGGTAAACTACTCACACATCATCGGAGAGGCTATGGTGTTGATGTAGAAGCCCTCCGTGATCGAATCACCCTCCGGCAGATCGCCGGAAAAGGTCCTCAGATGGGATCTCACGGGTACAAAAGGTTGCGGCGGTGGAAAAGTGGTTTCTTGGATCTCCTAGATGTTTTCAGGGTACAAGTGTATATATAGGCGAAAGAAGTAGGTCGGTGGAGCTCCGTGGGGCCCACGAGGGTGGAGGCGCTCCTACCCCCCTGGGCGCGCCTCCCTACCTCGTGGCCGCCTCGTTGCTTCCTTAACCTCCACTCCAAGTCTCCTGGATTGTGTTTGTTCCAAAAAAGATCCTCGCGAAGGTTTCGTTCCGTTTGGATTCCGTTTGATATTCCTTTTCTGTGAAACACCGAAATAGGAAAAAAACAGCAATTTGCACTGGGCCTTCGGTTAATAGGTTAGTCCCAAAAATAATATAAAAGTGCATATTAAAGCCCATTAAACATCGAAAACAGATAATATAATAGCATGGAACAATAAAAAATTATAGATACGTTGGAGATGTATCAGGGGCCAGTCCTTTTGCCAAAATCTTACAAACAATCTTTGCAATGTCGTGCATGAGGCTGATCGATCTGAAATCATTGGGGGAGTTCGTGATATCAGACTTTGGGATTAGGATAATGTTGGTAGAATTGAGCATGTTCCAGTGGTCCGCTCTGAGGTGGAAGACCTGGTTGATTTCTCTACAAAGATCTACATTGATGATGGCCCAGAAACACTTAAAAAACTAGCAGTGAATCCATCTAGCTGTGACGCGCAGTCTGAGTGAAGTGCAAATACATCCGCCTTGATTTCCTGGAGGGAGAACGACTCGTCAAGGTGTTGTAGCTGTGCTCTAGGAAGATTTAAAGCAGCCCAGTTTAGGCCCACCGAGCGCTGATGGAAGGAACCCATGATGGAAGAGAAGTGCTGAAGAAAAATGTTGGCCTTATCCGCGTGCTCATTAAATGTCCCATCAGATCCAACCAGGCTAGGAATATGATTTTTCTGCCTATGACCATTTGCCCGAAGATGGAACAACTTTGTATTTGCATTGCCCACTCTAATTCTTAGGAGTCGAGCTCGCTGCTTCCATCTAATTTTCTCCAGAGCAGCCAGTGCAAGTAGCCTTGCTTTCAATAATCTCCTTAGATCCCACTAAACTTCAGATAAAGGTCTGGCCTCCATAGAAATACCCAGTTGGAAGATCACCTCGTTTGCCACTCCAAAAGCCAGGTCAGCAGCGGCGTGATTAGCTTTGCTCCATTTCTTCAAGGCCGCAGCGGTCCTGGCCAACTTAATATGCAGAGCCCGGATAGCATCAGTTGCCTGTAGTTCCTTATGCCAAGCCTCTTGAACAATCTCGGTGATGCCCTCCATCTTGTGCCAGGCCTCTTCAAATCTGAAACCTTTAAACCTGGGCCAGATCATGCAAGATAGGACCAGAGGGCAGTGATCAGATATATCAGTGGAGGCAGACGACAGCTGATAGTTGGGGAAAGCCTCCTCCCAAGGAATGGAGGCCAGGACTTGATCAATCATGGTGAGGGTAGTTTGCTCTCGCTCGTTTGACCAAGAGAAGCGACATCCATGCAGATGGAACTCCCTAAGCTCAAGCTGAATGATGGTGTTTCTGAATCTGCCCATGAGTTGTAGGTTCATGCTGTCATTGCTTTTCTCAATAGCCCTGCAAATCATGTTAAAATCCCCGACAACTAGCCATTTGTCCAAAACCATATCCTTGATTCGGACAAGCTCATGCAGCATCTCAATTTTTGCAGCTGAGTCTTGAGGGCCGTAGACAACAATGATGGACCAGGACATTATTGGGGAACGTAGTATTTCAAAAAAATTCCTACGATCACGCAAGATCTATCTAGGTGAAGCATAGGAACGAGTGGGGAGAGTGTGTCCACATACCCTCGTAGATCGAAAGCGGAAGCGTTTAGTAACACGGTTGATGTAGTCGAACGTCTTCGCGATCCAACCGATCCAAGTACCGAACGTACGGCACCTCCGCGATCAGCACACGTTCAGCTCAGTGACGTCCCTCGGACTCTTGATCCAGTTGAGGCCGAGGGAGAGTTATGTCATCACGACGGCATGGTGACAGTGATGATGAAGTTACCGACACAGGGCTTCGCCTAAGCACTACGACGGTATGACCGAGGTGTGTAACTGTGGAGGGGGGCACCGCGCACGGCTAAGAGAAACTTTTGTGTGCCTTTGGGGTGCCCCCCTCCAAGGTATATAAAGGAGGGGGAGGAGGAGGCCGGCCAAGTTGTGGCGCGCCAAGGGGGGGAGTCCTACTTGGACTCCCAGTCCAAGTAGGATTCGCCCCCCTTTCCTATTCCAAGAAGGAGAAGGGGGAAAGAGAGGGAGGACAAGAAGGAAAGGGGGGGGGGGGGGCGCCCCCAACCCTAGTCCAATTCGGATTGGGCTTGGGGGGCACGCGCCTCCACCTGGCCACCACCTCCTCTCTTCCACTAGGGCCCATGAAGGCCCATTAACCCCCCGGGGGGGTGGGTGGGTTCCGGTAACCCCCTAGTACTCCGGAAAATGCCCGAACCTATCCGAAACCATTCCGGTGTCCAAACATAACCTTCCAATATATCAATCTTTATGTCTCAACCATTTCGAGACTCCTCGTCATGTCCGTGATCTCATCCAGGACTCCGAACAAACTTCGGTACATCAAATCACATAACTCATAATACAAATCATCATCGAATGTTAAGCGTGCGGACCCTACGGGTTCGAGAACTATGTAGACATGACCGAGACACATCTCCGGTCAATAACCAATAGCGGAACTTGGATGCTGATAACCCACAAGTATAGGGGATCGCGAAAACTTTCGAGGGTAGAGTATTCAACCCAAATTTATTTATTCGACACAAGGGGAGCCAAAGAATATTCTCAAGTATTAGCAGCTGAGTTGTCAATCCAACCACACCTAGAAAACTTAATATCTGCAGCAAAGTATTTAGTAGCAAAGTAATATGGAAGTAATGGTAACAGTGGCAAAAGTAACAGTATTGGTTTTGTAGTGATTGTAATAGTGGCAATGGTAAAGTAACTAAGCAAAGATCAATATGTGAAAAGCTCATAGGCAATGGATCAGTGATGGATAATTATGTCGGATGCGATTCCTCATGCAACAGTTATAACATAGGGTGACACAGAACTAGCTCCAGTTCATCAATGTAATGTAGGCATGTATTCCGAATATAGTCATACGTGCTTATGGAAAAGAACTTGCATGACATCTTTTGTCCTACCCTCCCGTGGCAGCGGGGTCCTGTTGGAAACTAAGGGATATTAAGGCCTCCTTTTAGTAGAGTACCGGACCAAAGCATTAACACTTAGTGAATACATGAACTCCTCAAACTACGGTCATCACCAGTAAGTATCCCGATTATTGTCACTTCGGGGTTAACGGATCATAACACATAATAGGTGACTATAGACTTGCAAGATAGGATCAAGAACTCACATATATTCATGAAAACACAGTAGGTTGAGATCTGGAATCATGGCACTCGGGCCCTAGTGACAAGTATTAAGCATAGCAAAGTCATAGCAACATCAATCTTAGAACATAATGGATACTAGGGATCAAACCCTAACAAACTAACTCGATTACATGATAAATCTCATCCAACCCATCACCGTCCAGCAAGCCTACGATGGAATTACTCACGCACGGCGGTGAGCATCATGAAATTGGTGATGGAGGTAGGTTGATGATGACGATGGCGACGGATTCCCCTCTCCGGAGCCCCGAACGGACTCCAGATCAGCCCTCCCGAGAGAGATTAGGGCTTGGCGGTGGCTCTGTATCATAAGACGCGATGAATCCTTCTCTCTGATTATTTTATCCCCGAACGTGAATATATAGAGTTGAAGTTGAGGTCGGTGGAGCACCGGGGGCCCATGAGGTAGGGGGCGCGCCTAGGGGGGTAGGCACGCCCCCACCCTCGTGGACAGGGTGTGAGCCCCTGGCCATGATTCTTTCGCCAGTATTTTTTATATATTCCAAAAATATTCTCCGCTGATTTTTAGGTCATTCCGAGAAATTTTATTTCTGCACAAAAATAACACCATGGCAATTCTGTTGAAAACAGCGTCAGTCTGGGTTAGTTCCATTCAAATCATGCAAGTTAGAGTCCAAAATAAGGGAAAAGTGTTTGGAAAAGTAGATACGATGGAGACGTATCAACTCCCCCAAGCTTAAACCTTTGCTTGTACTCAAGCAATTCAGTTGATAAACTAAAAGTGATAAAGGAAAACTTTTACAAACTCTGTTTGCTCTTGTTGCTGTAAATATGTAAAGCCAGCATTCAAGTTTTCAGCAAAGATTATGAACTAACCATATTCACAATAACATTTAGGTCTCATGTTTACTCATATCAATGGCATAATCAACTAGCGAGCAATAATAATAAATCTCGGATGACAACATTTTCTCAAAACAATCATAATATGATATAACAAGATGGTATCTCGCTAGCCCTTTCTAAGACCGCAAAACATAAATGCAGAGCACCTCTGAAGATCAATGACTGTCTGGAAATTGTAATTCATGGTAGAAGTGATCCAGTCACAGTCATACTCAATGTAAACTAATAGTAATGCATACAAATGACAGCGGTGCTCTCCAACTGGTGCTTTTTAATAAGAAGATGATGACTCAACATAAAAGTAAATAGATAGGCCCTTCTCATAGGGAAGCAGGGATTTGTTGAGGTGCCAGAGCTTGATTTTGAAATAGAGATAAATAATATTTTGAGTGGTATACTTTCATTGTCAACATAATAACCGAGAGATATCGATATCTTCCATGCTACACACATTATAGGAGGTTCCCAAACAGAATGGTAAAGTTTATACTCCCCCTACCACCAACAAACATCAATCCATGGCTTGTCTGAAACAACAGGTTCCTCCAACTAACAACAATCCTGGGGGAGTTTTGTTTGCAATTGTTTTGATTTGATTTGAGCATGGGACTGGGCATCCCGGTTACCAGCCATTTTCTCGTGAATGAGGAGCGGAGTCCACTCCTCTTGAGAATAACCTGCCTAGCATGGAAGATATAGACAACCCTAGTTGATACATGAGCTATTCGAGCATACAAAACAGAATTTCATTTGAAGGTTTAGAGTTTGGCACATATAAATTTACTTGGAATGGCAGGTAGATACCGCATATAGGAAGGTATGGTGGACTCATATGGAATAACTTTGGGGTTTATGGAATTGGATGCACAAGCAGTAATCCTGCTTAGTACAAGTGAAGGCTAGAAAGAGACTGGGAAGCGACCAGCTAGAGAGCGACAACAGTCATGAACATGCATTAAAATTAATCTACACTGAATGCAAGCATGAGTAGGATATAATTCACCATGAACATAAATATCGTGGAGGCTATGTTGATTTTGTTTCAACTACGTGCGTGAACATGTGCCAAGTCAAGCCACTCGAATCGTTCAAAGGAGGATACCACCCTATCACACCACATCACAACCATTTTAATAGCATGTTAGCACGCAAGGTGAACCATTATAAACTCCTAGCAAATTAAGCATGGCATAAGCAACTATAATCTCTAATTGTCATTGCAAACATGTTTCATTCATAATAGGCTGAATCAGGAATGATGAACTAATCATATTTACAAAAACAAGAGAGGTCGAGTCCATACCTGCTTTTCTCATCTCAATCAGTTATCATAAATCGTCATTATTGCCTTTTACTTGCACAACCGAACGGTGTGGGTAATAATAATAGTGCGCGTGCATTGGACTAAGCTAGAATCTGCAAGCATTCAATTCAAGGGAGAAGACAAGGTAATATGGGCTCTTTATTAGATCAACAATAATGCATATGAGAGCTACTCAACATTTTCATTATGGTCTTCTCCTCTCAACCCCCAAAGAAAAGAAAAGAAACAAAACTATTTACACGGGAAACCTCCCAACAAGCAAAAGAAGTACGAGAAATCTTTTTGGGTTTTATTTTAGTTATTACTACTACATGCATGGAAAGTAAACTTAGCTAAAAGTTGCAACTAATTTTTTTGTTTTTTCTTAAGGTTTTTCAAACACACAAGAAGAAAGCTTAAAAAGAAAATAAACTAGCATGGATGATACAATGCAAAAGTATGAGCACCGACAACTGGCATGAGTGTGTGAACATGAATGTAATGTTGGTGAGAAATACGTACTCCCCCAAGCTTAGGCTTTTGGCCTAAGTTGGTCTATGCCCATGGATGGCCTGGCGGATATCCGAGGTTGTAACTGGGGTCATACTGAGATGCAGCCGCTACTGCCTCACGAGCTGCAACCTAGAGGTGAGCTGCCTCCGTCCTCCTCTCATACTCGTTCGCCTCCTCCCTGGTTATAACATATCTCCCTCTCGCCTGAAAGTCAAAGAAAGCAGGAGCAGGGAGAGCAACATGGACACTGCGACGCGTGTCAAAGATTAGTCGATACTGGAGAGGTTGTTCATTCCTCTCAATAAACCGATGGCGAACCATGGCATTAAAATCTAGATAAGGAGGAAGCAACTCCATATCATTTTTATGTACGGGTACCTCAACAAAATTAGCTAAACGGGTTGCATAAATTCCACAGAACAAATCTCCACTTAAACCATTAAGATGCAACCTACGTGCAACAATAGCCCCCAAGTTGTATTGTTTATCTCCTAATACAGCACTCTTGAGAACACTAAGATCGAGAACACACATGTGACATGCCTCATCCTTACCGTTAAAGCATCTACCTATAAAGAGAGCAAAATAATGTATGGTAGGAAAATGAATGCTCCCTATGGTAGCTTGTGTTATTTCTCTAGATTCCCCCACAGTGATACTAGCAAGAAATTCTTTAAATGCAGATTTGCGGGGTTCACTAACATTACCCCACTGCGGGAGTTTACAAGCAGTATTAAAATCTTCTAAGTCCATGGTATAAGATTTATCATAGAGATCAAATAGGACAGTGTGAGAATTGCGTGATGATGTAAATTTGAACTTTCTCACAAAGGAATCAGTTAGGTGATAATATTGGGGGCACTTATCTGACACAAAGCCCTCAAGTTCAGCATTACACACATACACGTCAAATTCCTCCTTAATTCCTGCTTGGACCATAAAATCTTCTGACGGCCATTCACAAGGCCGCACTTGAGCTTATCTTGGTAGTTCATAGTCCGGCTCACATATCGCAGGCCTGGGTCCTTGCTTCCTTGAGGAACCACCTTGGTACATTTTCCTAAACATATTTCTTCCTCTGAAAAATTTCTGAAATTTTTAGTAACTCAAAATAAAAGTGAACTAAACTCAACAAGATTGATAGCAACTACTCCCACAAGTGCCTAAAGGCCATATCATGCAATAGAACTACTTGGGACCAAATAAATTTGACATGAAAGCTCAAGAACAGGGTCACCTAAGCAGCAAAAATTTGCAATAAATAAAGCACTAGAACAAAAACTAATTGGACCATTGGAGGAGTCACATACCGAAGAACAATCCCCCAAAGCAATTTTGTGAATGGAGCTTTGAGCAAGGAGATCGAAATTGGCAGCAAGATGAGCTAGAACTCGAGTTTGAGCTGGTGGAGGATTTTTTCTAGAGGAAGACGAAGTGTGTGGGTGCAAGAATAAGTGGAGGGGGCCCACGTGGGGTCCACGAGGCAGGGGGGCGCGCCCTCCACCCTCGTGGGTGTTGGGGAACGTGGCAATTTCAAAAAAATTCCTACACACACGCAAGATCATGGTGATGCATAGCAACGAGAGGGGAGAGTGTTGTCCACGTACCCTCGTAGACTGAAAGCGGAAGCGTTATAACAACGCGGTTGATGTAGTCGTACGTCTTCACGGCCCGACCAATCAAGCACCGAAACTACGGCACCTCCGAGTTATAGCACACGTTCAGCTCGATGACGATCCCCGGACTCTGATCCAGCAGAATGTCGGGGAAGAGTTCCGTCAGCACGACGGCATGGTGACGATCTTGATGTTCTACCATCGCAGGGCTTCGCCTAAGCACCGCTACAATATTACCGAGGATTATGGTGGAGGGGGGCACCGCACACGGCTAAGAGATCAATGATCAATTGTTGTGTCTCTGGGGTGCCCCCTGCCCCCGTATATAAAGGAGCAAGGGGGGAGGCGGCCGGCCTAGGAGGAGGGCGCGCCAGGGAATAAGACTCCTCCTTCCCTTGTTGGAGTAGGAGAGAAGGAAAGAGGGGGAGAGGAACAAGGAAAAGGGGGCTGCACCCCTTGTCCAATTCGGACCAGAGGGGGGGGCGCCTCCTTCCTTTTGGCCTCTCTCCTCTATTCCCGTACGGCCCAATAAGGCCCATATACTCCCCGGCGAATTCCCGTAACTCTCCGGTACTCCGAAAAATACCCGAATCACTCGGAACCTTTCCGATGTCCGAATATAGTCGTTCAATATATCGATCTTTACATCTCGACCATTTCGAGACTCCTCGTCATGTCCCTGATCTCATCCGGGACTCCGAACTCCTTCGGTACATCAAAACTCATAAACTCATAATATAACTGTCATTGAAACCTTAAGCGTGCGGACCCTACGGGTTCGAGAACAATGTAGACATGACCGGGACACGTCTCCGGTCAATAACCAATAGCGGAACCTGGATGCTCATCTTGGCTCCCACATATTCTACGAAGATCTTTATCGGTCAAACCGCATAACAACATATGTTGTTCCCTTTGTCATCGGTATGTTACTTGCCCGAGATTCGATCGTCGGTATCTCAATACCTAGTTCAATCTCGTTACCGGCAAGTCTCTTTACTCATTCCGTAATACATCATTCCGCAACTAACTCATTAATTGCAATGCTTGCAAGGCTTATAGTGATGTGCATTACCGAGTGGGCCCAGAGATACCTCTCCGACAATCGGAGTGACAAATCCTAATCTCGAAATACGCCAACCCAACAAGTACCTTCGGAGACACCTGTAGAGCACCTTTATAATCACCCAGTTCCGTTGTGACATTTGGTGGCACACAAAGTGTTCCTCCGGTAAACGGGAGTTGCATAATCTCATAGTCATAGGAACATGTATAAGTCATGAAGAAAGCAATAGCAACAAACTAAACGATCAAGTGCTAAGCTAACGAAATGGGTCAAGTCAATCACATCATTCTCCTAATGGTGTGATCCCGTTAATCAAATGACAACTCATGTCTATGGTTGGGAAACATAACCATCTTTGATCAACGAGATAGTCAAGTAGAGGCATACTAGTGACACTCTGTTTGTCTATGTATTCACACATGTATTATGTTTCTGGTTAATACAATTCTAGCATGAATTATAAACATTTATCATGATATAAGGAAATAAATAATAACTTTATTATTGCCTCTAGGGCATATTTCCTTCAGTGGGCACATGGTGAGTCCCCCTGGTGTGTTCTCAGTGCCAATAATTCTTAAATATTCTACAAAAAATCATATTTCATTTTCGGTCCATTTGGAGAACTTCTATTTTCGGGGTATTTTTTAATGCAAGGATAATTCAAAAAATAGACCGAAAATACTATTTTTGCTTTACTAAATCTAAATAACAGAAAGTAATAGGAGGGTACAGAAAGTTGTGCGTTCTAACTTCATCCATCTCATGCTCATCAAAAGGAATCCACTAACAAGGTTGATCAAGTCTTGTTAACAAACTCATTCCGAATCACATGAAACCAGAGAATTTTTGAATAACACCAGGTTACCTCAACGGGGATATGCACATCCCCAACAATAAGAATATCATATTTCTTCTTGACAGTAGGAAGAGGAAATTCAAAACCTACAATTGTAATTGTTGGAATTTTTCCAATAGAATTGATACTGTGGACTTGAGGTTGTTTCCTCGGAAAGTGTACCGTATGCTCATTACCGTTAACATGAAAAGTGAGATTGCCTTTGTTGCAATCAATAACAGACCTTGCGGTATTCAAAAAGGGTCTACCAAGAATAATAGTCATACTATCGTCCTCGGGAATATCAAGAATAACAAAGTCCATTAAAATAGTAACATTTGCAACCACAACATGCACATCCTCACAAATACTGACAGGTATAGCAGTTCATTTATCAGTCATTTGCAAAGATATTTCAGTAGGTGTCAACTTATTCAAATCAAGTCTACGATATAAAGAGAGAGGCATAACACTAACACCGGCTCCGAGATCACATAAAGCAGTTTTAACATAGTTTCTCTTAATGGAGCATGGTATAGTTGGTACTCCTGGATCTCCTAGTTTCTTTGGTATTCCACCTTTAAAAGTGTAATTAGCAAGCATGGTGGAAATTTCAGCTTCCGGTATCTTTCTTTTATTTGTAACAATATCTTTCATGTACTTTGCGTAAGGATTCATTTTAAGCATATCAGTCAAATGCATACGCAAAAAGATAGGTCTAATCATTTCAGCAAAGCGCTCAAAATCCTCATCATCCTTTTTCTTGGATGGTTTAGGAGGAAAAGGCATGGGTTTCTGAACCCATGGTTCTCTTTCTTTACCATGCTTCCTAGCAACGAAGTCTCTCTTATCATAACATTGATTCTTTGATTGTGGGTTATCAAGATCAACAACAGGTTCAATCTCTACATCATTGTTATTGCTAGGTTGAGCATCAACATGAACATCATTAGTAACATTATCACTAGGTTCATGTTCATCACCAGATTGTGTTTCAGCATCCGAAATAGAAATATCATTGGGATTCTCGGGTGTGTCTACAACAGGTTCACTAGAAGCATGCAAAGTCCTATAATTCTTCTTTTTCTTCTTTTTAGAGGAACTAGGTGCATCGAAATTAGTTCTCTGAGAATCTTGCTCAATTCTCTTAGGGTGGCCCTCAGGATACAAAGGTTCCTGAGTCATTTTACCCCCTCTAGTCACAACTCTAACAACATTATCATTTTTATTATTATTTAATTCATTGAGCAAATCATTCTGAGCTTTAAGTACTTGTCCTACTTGAGTGGTAACCATAGAAGTATGTTTACTAATAATTTTAAGTTCACCTTTAACTCTAGACATATAATCACTCAAGTGTTCAATCATATAAGCATTACGTTTCAATTGTCTACCAACATAAGCATTGAAGTTTTCTTGTTTAATAATAAAATTATCAAACTCATCTAAGCATTGGCTAGTATACTTATAACGAGGAATATCACCTTCATCAAATCTATAGAGAGAATTTACCTTTACTACCTATGTCGGGTTATCAAGACCATGTATTTCTTCAATAGGCGGTACATTCTTAACATCTTCAGCTTTAATACCCTTTTCTTTCATAGATTTCTTTGCCTCTTGCATATCTTCAGGACTGAGAAATAGAATACCCTTTTTCTTCGGAGTTGGCTTAGGAGTTGGTTCAGGAAGTGTCCAATCATTTTCATTACTCAACATATTATTCAATAGCAATTCAGCTTGATCAACTGTTCTTTCCCTAAAAACTCAACCAACACAACTATCCAGGTGGTCTCTGGAAGCATCGGTTAGTCCATTATAAAAGATATCAAGTATTTCATTTTCCTTGAGAGGATGATCAGGCAAAGCATTAAGTAATGGGAGAAGCCTCCCCCAAGCTTGTGGGAGACTCTCTTCTTAAATTTGCACAAAATTATATATTTCCCTGAAGGCAACTTGTTTCTTATGAGCGGCGAAATATTTAGCAGAGAAGTAATAAATCATATCCTGGGGAAAATATTTAGCAGAGAAGTAATAAATCATATCCTGGGGGCTACGCACACAACCAGGATCAAGAGAGTTAAACCATGTTTTAGCATCACCCTTTAATGAGAATGGAAACAACTAAAGGATAAAGTAATAGCGAGTTTTCTCATCAGTAGTGAACAGGGTGGCAATATCATTTAATTTAGTAAGATGTGCCACAACAGTTTTAGATTCATAGCCATAAAAAGGATCAGATTCAACCAAAGTAATTAACTCAGGATCGACAGAGAAATCATAGTCCTTATCGGAAATACAGATAGGTGAGGTAGCAAAACCAGGGTCATATTTCATTCTAGCATTCAGAGATTTTTCTTTAAGCTTAGCTAATAATTTCTTAAGATCATATCTATCATTGCAAGCTAAAAAGTCTCTAGCAGTTTCTTCATCCATAACATAACCTCAGGCACAACAGGTAATTCATATCTAGGGGGAGAATCTTCATCATCACTTTCATCAATATTATCAGTTTCAATAATTTCGTTCTCTCTAACCCTAGCAAGTTGTTCATCAAGAAATTCACCTAGTGGCACAGTATTATCAAGCATAGAAGTAGTTTCATCATGAGTATCATGCAAAGCAGAAGTGGCATCATCAATAACATGCGACATATCAGAATGAATAGCAGGAGTAGGTGTCGCAAGTTTACTCAAAACAGAAGGTGAATCAAATGCAGAGCTAGATGGCAGTTCCTTACCTCCCCTCGTAGTTGAGGGAAAAATCTTGGTTCTTTTATCTTTCAAGTTCTTCATAGTGATCAATAGATATAAATCCCAAGTGACCAGAGAATAGAGCTATGCTCCCCGGCAACGGTGCCAGAAAATAGTCTTGATAACCCACAAGTATAGGGGATCGCGACAGTTTTCGAGGGTAGAGTATTCAACCCAAATTTATTGATTCGACACAAGGGGAGCCAAAGAATATTCTCAAGTATTAGCAGCTGAGTTGTCAATTCAAACACACCTGGAAAACTTAATATCCATAGCAAAGTATTTAGTAGCAAAGTAATATGGAAGTAACGGTAACTGTGGCAAAAGTAACCATATTGGTTTTGTAGTGATTGTAAAAGTGGCAATGGAAAAGTAACTAAGCAAATATCCATATGTGAAAAGCTCGTAGGCAATGGATCAGTGATGGATAATTATGCCGGATGCGATTCCTCATGCAATAGTTATAACATAGGGTGAGACATAACTAGCTCCAGTTCATTAATGTAATGTAGGCATGTATTCCGAATATATTCATACATGCTTATGGAAAAGAACTTGCATGACATCTTTTGTCCTACCATCCCATGGCAGCGAGGTCCTGTTGGAAACTAAGGGATATTAAGGCCTCCTTTTAATAGAGTACTAGACCAAAGCATTAACACTTATTGAATACATGAACTCCTCAAACTACGGCCATCACCGGTAAGTATCCCGATTATTGTCACTTCGGGGTTAACAGATCATAACACATAATAGGTGACTATAGACTTGTAAGAAAGGATCAAGAACTCACATATATTCATGAAAACACAGTAGGTTCAGATCTGAAATCATGGCACTCGGGCCCTAGTGACAAGCATTAAGCATAGCAAAGTCATAGCAACATCCATCTCAGAACATAATGGATACTAGGGATCAAACCCTAACAAAACTAACTCGATTACATGATAAATCTCATCCAACCCATCACCGTCCAGCAATCCTACGATGGAATTACTCACGCACGCGGTGAGCATCATGAAATTGGTGATGGACGAAGGTTGATGATGACGATGGCGACGGATTCCCCTCTCCGGAGCCTCGAACAGACTCCAGATCAGCCCCCCCCGAGAGAGATTAGGGCTTAGCGGCGGCTCCGTATCGTAAAACGTGATGTATCCTTCTCTCTGATTTTTTTCTCCTCGAACGTGAATATATAGAGTTGGAGTTGAGGATGGTGGAGCAACAGGGGCCCACGAGGCAGGGGGCACGCCTAGGGGGGTAGGCGCGCCCCCACCCTCGTGGACAGGGTGTGGGCCCCCTGGCCTTGACTCTTTCCCTAGCATTTTCTATATATTCCAAAAATATTCTCTGTTGATTTTCAGGTCATTCTGAGAACTTTTATTTCTGTACAAAAATAACACCATGTCAATTCTGCTGAAAACAACGTTAGTCCGGGTTAGCTCCATTCAAATCATGCAAGTTAGAGTCCAAAACAAGGGCAAAAGTGTTTGGAAAAGTAGATACGATGGAGACGTATCAGATGCTCATATTGGTTCCTAAATATTCTATGAAGATCTTTATCGGTCAAACCGCATAACAACATACGCTGTTCCCTTTGTCATCGGTATGTTACTTGCTCGAGATTCGATCGTCAGTATCATCATACCTAGTTCAATCTCGTTACCGGCAAGTTTCTTTACTCGTTTCGTAATGCATCATCCCGTAACTAACTCATTAGTCACATTGCTTGCAAGGCTTATAGTTATGATCATTACCAAGAGGGCCCAGAGATACCTCTCCGATACACGGAGTGACAAATCCTAATATCAATCTATGCCAACTCAACAAACACCACCGGAGACACCTGTAGAGCATCTTTATAATCACCCAGTTATGTTGTGACGTCTGATAGCACACAAGGTGTTCCTCCGGTATTCGGGAGTTGCATAATCTCATAGTCAGAGGAGCATGTATAAGTCATGATGAAAGCATTAGCAATAAAACTAAACGATCATTTGTGCTAAGCTAACAGACGGGTCTTGTCCATCACATCATTCTCTAATGATGTGATCCCGTTCATAACGTGACAACACATGTCTATGGTCAGGAACCTTAACCATCTTTGATTAACGAGCTAGTCAAGTAGAGGCATACTAGGGACACTCTGTTTGTCTATGCATTCACACATGTACTAAGTTTTCGGTTAATACAATTCTAGCATGAATAACAAACATTTATCATGATACAAGGAAATATAAATAACAACTTTATTATTGCCTCTAGGGCATATTTCCTTGAGTCTCCCACTTGCACTAGAGTCAATAATCTAGATTACATAGTAATGATTCTAACACCCATGGAGTCTTGGTGTTGATCATGTTTTGCTCGTGAGAGAGGCTTAGTCAACGGGTCTGCAACATTCAAATCCGTATGTATTTTGCAAATCTCTATGTCTCCCTCCTTGACCTGATCACGGATGGAATTGAAGCGTCTCTTGATTTGCTTGGTTCTCTTGTGAAATCTGGATTCCTTTGCCAAGGCAATTGCACCAATGTTGTCACAAAAGATTTTACTGGACCCAATGCACTAGGTATGACACCTAGATCGGATATGAACTCCTTCATCCAGACTCCTTCATTTGCTGCTTCCGAAGCAGCTATGTACTCCGCTTCACACGTAGATTCCGCCACGGCGCTTTGCTTAGAATTGCACCAACTGACAGCTCCACCATTCAATATAAATACATATCCGGTTTGTGACTTAGAGTCATCCGAATCAGTGAGAAAGCTTGCATCGACGTAACCATTTATGATGAGCTCTTTGTCACCTCCATAAACGAGAAACATATCCTTAGTCCTTTTCAGGTATTTCAGGATGTTCTTGACCGCTGTCCAGTGATCCACTCCTGGATTACTTTGGTACCTCCCTGCTAAACTAATAGTAAGGCACACATCAGGTCTGGTACACAACATTGCATACATGATAGAACCTATGGTTGAGGCATAGGGAATGACTTTAATTTTCTCTGTATCTTCTGCAATGGTCAGGCATTGAGTCTGACTCAACTTCACACCTTGTAACACAGGCAAGAACCCTTTCTTTGCCTGATCCATTTTGAACTTCTTCAAAACTTTATCAAGGTATGTGCTTTGTGAAAGTCCAATTAAGCGTCTTGATCTATCTCTATAGATCTTGATGCCCAATATATAAGCAGCTTCACCAAGGTCTTTCATTGAAAAATTCTTATTCAAATATCCTTTTATGCTATCCAGAAATTCAGTATCATTTCTGATCAATAATATATCATCCACATATAATATCAGAAATGCTACAGAGCTCCCACTCACTTTCTTGTAAATACAGGCTTCTCGAAAAGTCTGTATAAAACCATATGCTTTGATCATACTATCAAAGCGTATATTCCAACTTTAAGAGGCTTGCACCAGTCCATAAATGGATCGCTGGAGCTTGCACACTTTGTTAGCACCTTTTGGATCGACGAAACCATGTGGTTGCATCATATACAACTCTTCTTTAAGATATCCATTAAGGAATGCAGTTTTGACATCCATTTGCCAAATTTCATAATCATAAAATGTGGCAATTGCTAACATGATTCGGATAGACTTAAGCATCGCTACAGGTGAGAAAGTCTCATCGTAGTCAACTCCTTGAACTTGTCGAAAACCTTTTGCAACAAGTTGAGTTTTGTAGACAGTAACATTACTGTCAGCGTCAGTCTTCTTCTTGAAGATCCATTTATTCTCTATGGTATGATGATCATCGGGTAAGTAAACCAAAGTCCACACTTTGTTCTCATACATGGATCCCATCTCAGATTTCATGGCCTCAAGCCATTTCGTGGAATCTGGGCTCATCATCGCTTCCTCATAGTTCGTAGGTTCATCATGGTCAAGTAACATGACCTCCAGAACAGGATTAACGTACCACTCTGGTGCGGATCTTACTATGGTTGACCTACGAGGTACGGTAGTAACTTGATCATAAGTTTCATGATCATCATCATTAGCTTCCTCACTAATTGGTGTAGGAATCACTAGAACTGATTTCTGTGATGAACTACTTTCCAATAAGGGAGCAGGTACAATTACCTCATCAAGTTCTACTTTCCTACCACTCACTTCTTTTGAGAGAAACTCCTTTTCTAGAAAGGATCCATTCTTGGCAATGAATATCTTGCCTTCAGATCTGTGATAGAAGGTGTACCCAACAGTCAGTCCCCTTTGGGTATTCTATGAAGACATATTTCTCCGATTTGGGTTCGAGCTTACCAGGTTGAAGCTTTTTCACATAAGCATCGTAGCCCCATACTTTAAGAAACGACAACTTGGGTTTCTTGCCAAACCACAGTTCATATGGTGTCGTCTCAACAGATTTAGATGGTGCCCTATTTAACGTGAATGCAGTCGTCTCTAAAGCATAACCCCAAAACGATAGCGGTAAATGAGTAAGGGACATCATAGATCGCACCATATCTAATAAAGTACGATTACGACATTCAGACACACCATTACACCGTGGTGTTCCAGGTGGCGTGAGTTGCGAAATTATTCCACATTGTTTCAAATGAAGACCAAACTCGTAACTCAAGTACTCACCTCCACGATCAGATCGTAGAAACTTTATTTTCTTGTTACGATGATTTTCCACTTCACTCTAAAATTCCTTGACCTTTCAAATGTTTCATACTTATGTTTCATCAAGTAGATATACCCATATTTGCTCAAATCATCTGTGAAGGTCAGAAAATAACGATACCCACCGCGAGCCTCAACACTCATCGTACCACATATATCAGTATGTATTATTTCCAACAAGTCTTTTGCTCACTCCATTGTTCCGGAGAATGGAGTCTTAGTCATCTTGCCCATGAGGCATGGTTCGCAAGCATCAAGTGATTCATAATCAAGTGATTCGAAAAGCCCATCGGCATGGAGTTTCTTCGTGCGCTTTACACCAATATGACCTAAATGGCAGTGCCACAAATAAGTTGCTCTATCATTATTAAACTTATATCTTTTGGCTTCAATACTATGAATATGTGTATCACTACTATCGAGATTCAACAAAAATAGACCACTCATCAAGGGTGCATGACCATAAAAGATATTACTCATATAAATAGAACAACCATTATTCTCTAATTTAAATGAATAACCGTCTCACATCAAACAATATCCAGATATAATGTTCATGCTTAACGCTGGCACCAAATAACAATTATTTAGGTCTAAAACTAATCCTGAAGGTAGATGTAGAGGTAGCCTGCCGATGGCGATCACATCGACTTTGGAACCATTTCCCACGTGCATCGTCACCTCGTCCTTAGCCAATCTTCGCTTAATCCGTAGCCCCTGTTTCGAGTTGGAAATATGAGCAACAGAACCAGTATCAAATACCTAGGTGCTACTACGAGCATTAGTAAGGTACACATCAATAACATGTATATCGAATATACCTTTCACTTTGCCATCCTTCTTATCCGCCAAATACTTGGGGTAGTTCCGCTTCCAGTGACCAGTCCCTTTGTAGTAGAAGCACTCAATCTCAGGCTTAAGTCCAGACTTGGGTTTCTTCACTTGAGCAGCAACTTTCTTGCCGTTCTTCTTGAAGTTCCCCTTCTTCCCTTTGCCCTTTTTCTTGAAACTAGTGGTCTTGTTAACCATCAACACTTGGTGCTCCTTCTTGATTTCTACCTCTGCAGCCTTTAGTATCGCGAAGAGCTCGGGAATTGTCTTATCATCCCTTGCATATTATAGTTCATCATGAAGCTTTTGTAGCTTGGTGATGGCAGCTTGAGCTACGTCGGTATTTCCTCGGAGAGGGAGGGATGATGTAGCACAACGATGGTAGAGTATTTCCCTCAGTTATGAAACCAAGGTATCAAACCAGTAGGAGAACCAATCAACACAATGTAAACAGCCCATGCACACAAATAACAACACCTCGCAACCTGACGTGTTAAAGGGGTTGTCAATCCCTTTCGGGCAGCGCCGCCAGAAATTGGCGTGTGACGGGAGAAAGGTTGTAAATATTTATAGATCGAATGCCAAATAAAATAAAGTGCAGCAAAGTATTTTTGGATTTTTGGTTTAATATATCTGAAAGTAAAAGCAAGGAAAAAGTAGATCGTAAGGCAAATAAATGAGAAATAAGACCCGGGGGCCGTAGGTTTCACCAGTGGCTTCTCTCGAGAAAAATAGCAAACGGTGGGTGAACAAATTACGGTTGGGCAATCGATAGAACTTCAAATACTCATGATGATATCCAGACAATGATCATTACATATGCATCACGTCCAAGATTAGTAGACTGACTACTGCCTGCATCTACTACTATTACTCCACACATCGACCGCTATCCAGCATGCATCTAGTTTATTAAGTTCATGGAAAAACGGAGTAATGCAATAAGAACGATGACATGATGTAGACAAGATCCGTTTATCTATATGGCGGTAGATATACATTTTGTATTTTTATCCTTAGTAGCAACGATACATACATGCCGGTTCCCTTTCTGTCAATGGGATCAAGTGCCGTAAGATCGAACCCACTACCGGACACCTCTTCCCATTGCAAGATAAATAGATTGAGTTGGCCAGACAAAACCCAAATATCGGAGAAGAAATACGAGGCTATAAGAGATCACGCATAAAAGAGATCAAAGAAACTCAAATACTTTCATGGATATAAAAGCATAGATCTGATCATAAACTCAAAGTTCATCGATCCCAACAAACACACTGCAAAAGAGTTACATCATATGGATCTCCAAGAGACCATTGTATTGAGAATCAAGAGAGAGAGATGAAGCCATCTAGATACTAATTACGGACCCGAAGGTCTACAAAGAACTACTCATGCATCATCGAAGAGGCACCAATGGAGGTGGTGAACCCCTCCGTGATGGTGTTTAGATTGGATCTGGTGTTTCTAGACTCTGCGGCGGCTGGATGAATATTTCGTCGACTCTCGTAGGGTTTTGGGAATATTTGGGTATCTATAGAGCAAAGAGGTGGTCCGGGGGCACCCGAGGTGGGCACAACCCACCTGGGCGCGCCAGGGCCTCTTGGCGCGCCCTGGTGGGTTGTGCCCCCCTCGGGGCACCCCCAGGTGCAACCAGGGCCCATTGCCTTTCTTTTGGCCCATAAAAAATCATCGTAAAATTTCATGCCATTTGGACTCCGTTTGATATTGATTTCCTGCGATGTAAAAACATGGAAAAATAGGAACTGGCACTGTGCACTATATCAATAGTTTAGTACCAAAAATGATATAAAATGATTATAAAACATGCAAGATTGATAATAAAACAGCATGGAACAATAAAAAATTATAGATACATTGGAGACGTATCAGCATCCCCAAGCTTAACTCCTACTCGTCCTCGAGTAGGTAAGTGATAAAAAACAGAATTTTTGATGTGGAGTGTTGTTCATCGAGTCATATCATATTCTTTTCTTTATAGCATGGACATTTGGACTTTTATGTGATTCAAAGCAATAGTCTAGTTTTGACATAATATCAATGCTAAAATAAGTGATCCCTAGCCCATCAGGCTCAAACATTGATCCATTCATGAAACACACTCGAATATTAACTACACCCAATACTTGAGCACGATCATATTGCCTCCTAGTTGGTGCTTTTTATGAGAGAAGATGGAGACTCAAATTTCAAAATAAAAATTGTATAAAGCAAAAGAAAGTCCCTTCGCAGAGGGAGGTAGGGATTTGTAGAGGTTCCAGAGCTCAAAGCGAAAAATTTGAGATAAAAACATTTGGGGAGGCGTATCCATCCCACCAACGAAAATGACTTAGAGTTCCGAACACTTTCCATGCTAGATATGCCATAGGTGGTTCCCAAAGAGAAAATAAAGTTTATTCCTTTTTCCACCATAACTTTCACTTTCCATGGCTAACCGTATCCACGTGTGCCCTCCATACCAACACTTTCCAAGAAATTTATTATTTGACAACATAAAGTAAATTCATTTCTGTTTTTTGCATTTCGGGACTGGGCATCCCTAATACCTTTGCCTTACTATCGTGCAATGAAAAGTGAATAAACACTCATCTTGAGAATAACACATCTAGCATGGAAAATATTAGCCACCCCTCACCGCTCCACGAGCGAAACAAACACACAAAAGAGAAGTTTATTTTGAAAATTAGAGATGGCACATGCAAATGTGCTTAGAACGGCAAAAGAATACCACATATAGGTAGATATAGTGGACTCATGTGGCAAAACTGGTTTAAAGGATTTTGGATGCACAAGTAGAGGTCATACTTAGTGCAAAATGAAGGCTAGCAAAAGATTGGGAAGCAACCAACCAAGAAACGAATAATCTCATAAGCAAGCATTAAGCATAATTAACACCAAATAATGCACCACAAGTAGGATATAATTTTCATTGCATGATTATTGACTTTCGTGCATGCATAGGGAATCACAAACCTTAATACCAATATTCTTACTAGAGCACAATTACTCATCAGCATAACTCACATATCACATCATCATATCTCAAAAATATTACTAAGAATCAAGTTTATTTTGTCCAATGATCTTCATGAAATTTTCTTTACTTTATCCTTCTTGGATATCTATCACTTTGGAACTAATTTTCATGAGTTGCTTTTCATAAGCTCAACCAAATATAAGTGAAGATCATGAGCATAACAAATTTTCTTTCTCTCAAAATAATTTAAGTGAAGCAAGAGAGAATTTCTTCAAAATTTAATTAACTCTCAAACAAATCTAAGTGAAGCAAGAGAGCATTTCTTCAAAAATATTAAGCACACCATGCTCAAAAAAGATATAAGTGAAGCACTAGAGCAAGTCCTAGCTCATAAAAGATTTAAGTGAAGTATAGAGAGCAATTCTAACAAGCCGTGGCATAATTTTGGCTCTCTCAAATAGGTGTGTCCAGCAAGGATTGATAACTTAAAACACAAAATAAAACAAGCAAAGACACATATCATACAAGACACCCAAGCAAAACACATATCATGCGACGAATAAAAATATAGTCTCGAGTAAAATACCTATAGTTGTTGGAAGAAAGCGGGGATGCCACTCAAGGGCATCCCCAAGCTTAGTTGGTCGCTCATTCTTGGATAATAGCTTGGGATTCCGGGGCATCCCCAAGCTTAGGCTCTTACATCCTTCCTTCATCCATCGTAAGATAACCCAAAACTTGAAAACTTCAATCATACAAAACTCAACAAAGCCTTTGTGAGATCCGTTAGTATAAGAATAATAAACCACTACTATAAGTGTTGTATCAAACCAACTCATATTTTTTGTATTATATATATTGTATTCCAACTTTTCTATGGCAAAAAATCATCAAAGAAAACCATAGAGACATCAAAATAAGCACACAACACAAACAAAACAGAATCTGTCAAAATAGAACAATCTGTAGCAATCTGACTATTTCGAATACTTCTGTAGCTCCAAAAACTCTGAAAAAATAGGAAGACCTGAGAAATTTGTATATTGATCTACTCAAGTTGTAATGTGTATTTTATCGCTCTCTGGTAAAAGATGAAAATTAGTTTCATGAGCGTAAACTTTCTGTTTTTTCAGCAAGACCAAACAACTATTGTCCAAGAAGATCCTAAAGGCTTTACTTGGCACAAACACTAATTAAAACATAAAGAACAAAATAATAACAGTAGCATAATTGTGCTAACACACAAGAACAGGAAGCAAAAAGCAAAATAAATTTATTCATTGGGTTGCCTCCCAACAAGCACTATAATTTTACGCCCTTAGATAGGCATAAAGCAAGGATCTAAGTTTTGTCATCTTTGGTTCAAGATCCATAAGATGCCATCATGATTGATTGATAGGTTGGTTTAATTACAGTTCTAGGAAAGTGTTCCATACCCTTCCTCAAAGGAAATTGGAACTTAATATTGCCTTCTTTCATATCAACCACGGCATCGATAGTGCGTAAAAACGGTCTACCAAGAATAATTGGACAAGACGGATTGCAATCAATATCAAGAACAATAAAATCTATGGGCACATAATTCCTATTTGCAAGAATAAGAACATCATTAATTCTTCCCATAGGCTTTTAATAGTAGAATCCGCCAAGTGCAAATTCAAGGAACATTCTTCAAGATTGGTAAGACCAAGCACATCACATAAAGATTTTGGAATTGTGGAAACACCAGAACCCAAGTCACATAAAGCAAAACACTCATAATTTTTAATATTGACTTTGATAGTAGGTTCCCATTCATCATACAATTTTCTAGGAATTGAAACTTCTAATTCCATTTTTCTTCAAAAGCTTTCATCATAGCATCAACAATATGTTTAGTAAAAGCTTTATTTTGTTCATAAGCATGGGGTGGATTTATCATGGATTGCAACAAAGAAATATAATCAATAAAAGAGCAACTATCATAATTAAAGTCTTTTTAATCCAAAATAGTGGGTGCATCACTAGCTAACGTTTTGACCTCTCCAAACCTACTTTCATCACTTTTCTCAACAAGATTTTCACCCTTTGAAAAATTGGGATGCCTTCTACCTAAAGTTGACTCTTCTCCAGTCCCTTTTTCATCATTCTTAACTTTACTAAACAAGTAATAAATAGAAGAAACACCAATCATTTTAAGATCTTCATCACTTTTGCAAGAATAATCACTAGAAAAAGCTTTTTCTAAAAAATTCTCTTTTAGCTCTAAGCATAGCAGTTCTTTTCTTACTTTCATCCTTATTAACATAAAGAGCTTTAATTGATTCATCTACTTTAGGCACAAAAATTTTCATCTTGAGATTTTCCACATCATGAGCAATTCTATCTAGACTTCTAGACAAATCATCAATTTTGTTCAACTTTTCTTCTATGGAAGTGTTGAAAACTTTTTGTGTGTTGATAAATTCTTTAATATTATTCTCAAGATCGGAGGTGTTCCTATTATTATTATAAGATTGATTTCCATAGGAATTACCATAATTATTAGAGAAATTACTAGGAAAAGGCCTAGGATTAAAATTACCTCTATAAGCATTATTGTTGAAATTATTTCTAGAGATAAAATTCACATCAATGGCATCACTATTTTGCTCAATCAAAGTAGACAAAGGCATATCATTAAGATCAATAGGATGACTTCTACTAGCAACCAATTTCATAAGAGCATCAACTTTATCACTTAGAGAAGAAATTTCTTCAACGGAATTGACCTTTTTACTAGTAGGGGCCCATTCGGTATGCCATTGTGAATAATTTGCCATAATATTATCAAGAAATTTGGTGGCTTCACCCAAAGTAATTTCCATAAAAGTACCACCCGCGGCGGAATATAAAAGATTATGAGAAACAAAATTCAATCGTGCATAAAATTTTTGTATGATCATCCAAAGATTTAACCCATGAGTTGGGCAATTCCTTAGCATCATTTTCATCCTTTCCCAAGATTGCGCAACATGCTCATGTCCAAGTTGCTTGAAATTGATGATATAGGTTCTAAGGGAAATATTTTTGGTGGGAGGAAAATACTGAGTGATAAAAGCATCTTTGCACTCATTCCAAGAATCGATACTATTACGAGTCAAAGAAGAGAACCAATTTTTTGCAGAATCACACAAAGAGAACGAAAATAATTTCATGTTGACCACATCATTGTCCACATCCTTTTTCTTTTGCATATCGCATAATTCCATGAAAGTATTAAGATGGGACGCATCATCCTCATTAGGAGTACCAGAAAATTGGTCTTTCATAACAAGATTCAGCAAAGCGGTATTAATATCAAAAGTCTCCGCACTAGTGGCGGGAGGAGCAAGTGGAGTGACAATAAAATCATTGTTGTTGGTATTTGAGAAATCACATAACTTGGTGTTCTCTTGAGTCATGATGACCACACAACAAGATTGCACTCAAAAACAGATCTGGCAAGAAAACGGCGAACGGAAAAAAGAGGCAAATAAAACGGCAAATTTTCGTGAAGTGGGGGAGAGGAAAATGAGAGGCAAATGGTAAATAATGTAAATTGCAAGGAGATGAGATTTGTGATTAGGAACCTGGTTATGATGAAGATCATCCCCGGCAATGGCGCCAGAAATTCTCCTTGATGGCAGCTTGAGCTACGTCGGTATTTCCCCGGAGAGGGAGGGATGATGTAGCACAACGACGGTAGAGTATTTCCCTCAGTTATGAAACCAAGGTATCGAACCAGTAGGAGAACCAAGCAACACAACGTAAACAGCCCCTGCACACAAAATAACGACACCTCGCAACCCGACATGTTAAAGGGGTTGTCAATCCCTTACGGGTAACGGCGCCAGAAATTGGCATGTGATGGGAGAAAGGTTGTAAATATTGATAGATCGAACGCCAAATAAAATAAAGTGCAGCAAAGTATTTTTTTGGATTTTTGGTTTAATAGATCTGAAAATAAAAGTAAGGAAAAAGTAGATTGCAAGGCAAATAAATGAGAAATAAGACCCGGGGGGCGTAGGTTTCACTAGTGGCTTCTCTTGAGAAAAATAGCAAACGGTGGGTGAACAAATTACTATTGGGAAATTGATAGAACTTCAAATACTCATGACGATATCCAGGCAATGATCATTACATAGGCATCACGTCCAAGATTAGTAGACCGACTCCTGCCTGCATCTACTACTATTACTCCACACATCGACCGCTATCCAGCATGCATCTAGTGTATTAAGTTCATGGAAAAACAGAGTAATGCAATAAGAACGATGACATGATGTAGACAAGATCCATTTATCTATATGGCGGTAGATATAGATCTCGTCTTTTTATCCTTAGTAGCAACGATACACACGTGTCGGTTCCCTTTCTGCCACTGGGATCAAGCACCGTAAGATCAAACCCACTACTGGGCACCTCTTCCCATTGCAAGATAAATAGATCAAGTTGGCCAGACAAAACCTAACTTTCGGAGAAGAAATACGAGGCTATAAGAGATCATACATAAAATAGATCAAAGAAACTCAAATACTTTCATGGATATAAAAACATAGATCTGATCATAAACTCAAAGTTCATCGATCCCAACAAACACACCACAAAAGATTTACATCATATGGATCTCCAAGAGACAATTGTATTGAGAATCAAGAGAGAGAGAGAGATATGAAGCCATCTAGCTACTAACTACGGACCCGAAGGTCTACAAAGAACTACTCATGCATCATCGGAGAGGCACCAATGGAGGTGGTGAACCCCTCTGTGATGGTGTTTAGATTGGATCTGGTGTTTATGGACTCTGCGGCGGCTGGATGAATATTTCGTCGACTCTCCTAGGGTTTTGGGAATATTTGGGTATTTATAGAGCAAAGAGGCGGTCCAGGGGCACCCGAGGTGGGCACAACCCACCTGGGCACGCCAGGGCCTCCTGACCCACCCTGGTGGGTTGTGCCACCCTTGGGGCACCCCCCAGGTGCAACCAGGGCCCATTGCCTTTCTTCTGGCCCATAAAAAATCATCGTAAAGTTTCGCGCCATTTGGACTCCGTTTGATATTGATTTCCTGCGATGTAAAAAACATGGAAAAAACAGGAACTGGCACTGGGCACTATGTCAATAGGTTAGTACCAAAAAATGATATAAAATGACTATAAAATGATTATAAAACATCTAAGATTGATAATAAAACAACATGGGACAATAAAAATTATAGATACGTTGGAGACGTATCACTTGGTGGCAGTGATTGAAGAACTCTGTCAATGACACTATCAATAGGAAGATTAACTCCCAGTTGAGTCAAGTGATTATGGTACCCAGACATTCTGAGTATGTGTTCACTAACAGAACTATTCTCCTCCATTTTGCAGTTGTAGAACTTATTCGAGACTTCATCTCTCTCAATCCAGGCATTTTCTTGAAATATTAACTTCAACTCCTGGAACATCTCATATGCTCCATGACGTTCAAAACAACGTTGAAGTCCCGGTTCTATGCCGTAAAGCATGGCACACTGAACTATCGAGCAGTCATCAGCTTTGCTCTGCTAAATGTTCATAACGTCCGGAGTTGCTCCTGCAGCGGGTTTGGCACCTAGCGGTGCTTCCAGGACGTAATTCTTCTGTGCAGCAATGAGGACAATCCTCAAGTTACGGACCCAGTCCGTGTAATTGCTACCATCATCTTTCAACTTAGCTTTCTCTAGGAACGCATTAAAATTCAAAGGAACAGTAGCACGGGCCATTTATCTACAACAACATAGACATGCAAAATAGTATAAGGTACTAAGTTCATGATAAATTAAAGTTCAATTAATCATATTACTTAAGAACTCCCACTTAGATAGACATCCCTCTAGTCATCTAAATGATCACGTGATCCAAATCAACTAAACCATGTCCGATCATCACGTGAGATGGAGTAGTTTTCAATGGTGAACATCACTATGATGATCATATCTATTATATGATTCACGCTCAACCTTTCGGTCTCAGTGTTCTGAGGCCATATCTGCATATGCTAGGCTTGTCAAGTTTAACCCAAGTATTCTGCGTGTGCAGAATTGGCTTGCACCCGTTGTATGTGAACGTAGAGCTTATCACACCCGATCATGACGTGGTGTCTCGGCACGATGAACTGTAGGAACGGTGCATACTCAGGGAGAACACTTATACCTTGAAATTTAGTGAGAGCTCATCTTATAATGCTACCGCCGTACTAAGCAAAATAAGATGCATAAAGGATAAACATCACATGCAATCAAATATGTGATATGATATGGCCATCATCATCTTGTTCCTTTGATCTCCATCTCCAAAGCACTGTCATGATCACCATTGTCACCGACTTGACACCTTGATCTCCATCGTAGCACCGTTGTCGTCTCGCCAACTATTGCTTATACGACTATTGCTACCGCTTAGTGATAAAGTAAAGCAATTACATGGCGATTGCATTTCATACAATAAAGCGACAACCATATGGCTCTTGCCAGTTGCCGATAACTGTTACAAAACATGATCATCTCATACAACAATTTATATATCATCACATCTTGACCATATCACATCACATCAAGCCCTGCAAAAACAAGTTAGACGTCCTCTACTTTGTTGTTGCAAGTTTTACGTGGCTGCTACGGGCTTCTAGCAAGAACTATTTTTACCTACGCATCAAAACCACAACGATTTTTAGTCAAGTGTGTTGTTTTAACCTTCAACAAGGATCGGGCGTAGTCAAACTCGATTCAACTAAAGCTGGAGAAACAGACACCCACTAGTCACGTGTGTGCGAAGCGCGTTGGTATAACCATTCTCATGAACATGATCATGTAATGTCGGTCTGGGCCGCTTCATCGAACAATACCGCCGAATCAAAGTAAGACATTGCTGGTAAGCAGTATGACTATTATCGCCCACAACTCTTTGTGTTCTACTCGTGCATATAACATCTACGCATAGACCTGGCTCTGATGCCACTATTGGGGAACGTAGTATTTCAAAAATAAAAGTACTACGATCATGCAAGATCTATCTAGGAGAAGCATAGCAACGAGCAGGGAGAGTGTGTCCATGTACCCTCGGAGACCGAAAGCGGAAGCTTTTAGTAACGCAGTTGATGTTGTCAAACGTCTTCGTGATCCAACTGATCCAAGTACCGAACGTACGGCACCTCCGTGATCCGCACACGTTTAGCTCGGTGACGTCCCTCGAACTCTTCACCCAGTTGAGGCCGAGGGAGAGTTCCATCAGCACGACGGTGTGGTGACGGTGATGATGAAGTTATCGGCGGAGGGCTTCGCCTAAGCACTACGACGATATGACCGAGGTGTGTAACTGTGGAGGGGGGCACCACACACGGCTAAGAGAAACTTTTGCGTGCCTTTGGGGTGCCCCCTCTCACGTATATAAAGGAGGGGGGAGGAGGAGGCCGCCCAAGGGGGGGTCCTACTTGGACTCCCGGTCCAAGTAGGATTCGTCCCCCTTTCCTATTCCAAGAAGGAGAAGGGGGAAAGAGAGGGAGGGGAAGAAGGAAGGGGGGGGGCGTCCCCAACCCTAGTCCAATTCGGATTGGTCTTGGGGGGCGCCTCCACCTGGCCGTCGCCTCCTCTCTTCCACTAGGGCCCATGAAGGCCCATTAACCCCTCGGGGGGTTCCGGTAAGCCCCCGGTACTCCGGAAAATGCCCGAACCTATCTAAAACCATTCTGGTGTCCAAACATAACCTTGCAATATATCAATCTTTATGTCTTGACTATTTCGAGACTCGTCATGTCCGTGATCTCATCCGGGACTCCGAACAGAGTTTGGTACATCAAATGACATAACTCATAATACAAATCGTCATCGAACGTTAAGCGTGCGGAATACGGGTTTTAGAACTATGTAGACATGACCGAGACACTTCTTCGGTCAATAACCAATAGCGGAACCTGGATGCTCATATTGGTTCCTACATATTCTACGAAGCTCTTTATCGGTCAAACCGCATAACAACATACGTTGTTCCCTTTGTCATCGGTATGTTACTTGCCCGAGATTCGATCGTCGGTATCATCATACCTAGTTCAATCTCGTTACCGGCAAGTCCCTTTACTCGTTTCGTAATGCATCATCTCATAACTAACTCATTAGTCACATTGCTTGCAAGGCTTACAGTGATGATCATTACCGAGAGGGCCCAGAGATACCTCTCCGATACACGAAGTGACAAATCCTAATCTCGATCTATGCCAACTCAACAAACACCATCGGAGACACCTGTAGAGCATCTTTATAATCACCCAATTACGTTGTGACATTTGATAGCACACAAGGTGTTCCTCCGGTATTCAGGAGTTGCATAATCTCATAGTCAGAGGAACATGTATAAGTCATGATGAAAGCATTAGCAATAAAACTAAACGATCATTTGTGTTAAGCTAACGGACGGGTCTTGTCCATCACATCATTCTCTAATGATGTGATCCCGTTCATCAAATGAAAACACATGTCTATGGTCAGGAAACTTAACCATCTTTGATTAATGAGCTAGTAAAGTAGAGGCATACTAGGGATACTCTGTTTTTCTATGCATTCACACATGTACTAAGTTTCCGGTTAATACAATTCTAGCATGAATAATAAATATTTATCATGATATAAGGAAATATAAATAACAACTTTATTATTGCCTCTAGGGAATATTTCTTTCAGACATGCCATTGGAGCGGTCAGTGATGGTGGCCGAAATGAAATGGTCAGATGAGGTAGCTAGGTTGTGCAAATCAGCAGTACATGCAAGGAGAATGCCCCCTCTAGAGCCAGCAGTCGGCAGAGAAAGAAAGTTGTCACCAAACCTAGGCCCAATCTCCTCAGAAACTAATTGGCTGCTCATCAATTGGATCTTGGTTTCTTGGAGGCAGACAATATTGCACCGTAACCCCACGATGTGCTTATTCATAGCAGTTCTCCGAGCAAGGGATCCCGGCCCATGCACATTCCAGCAAATGAGGTTAATATCCATCGGGAGACCGAGTCGAACACAGGGGGTACAGGGAGGCAGCAGGAGCAACAACAGGCACAGGGGCCGGCCCAAACACACAGAGCCGACCCTCCACTAACTGAAAATCAGTAGACCGGACTAACATGATGCAGTACATGGACACAATGGGTAGCGGCATCGACAACATCAGGCCTGCACAACAACGCCCGGACCAACGGGAGCAGTCGCCGGGCGCTTGCTCGTCTTCAGCTTGGAGCCCCCAGCTTGAACAAGAGAGGTAACAACATCAATGAATTGGGCTGTCATCGGTTGCTGAAAGAGATCCTTGTACCGACATAGGGCATTGTCAGACAGGGTGTCGTCATCAGCGGAGACGAGGCCATTCTTATTGAGGAGGACCAGCCTGGCTTTCTCCATGGAGGGAAGCCCGCAGCTGGGTTTGGCGGCCAGCCTCCCACTGTGCCGGCCACTTGTCACATCAACAACCCCAGGAGGAGGCTTGGTCGCCCTGGAGTGCTTGGTCGCCGTCTTGGGAACAACAGCAGGAGGGGAAGAAGGGGTGGCTGCACCGGCACCTCGAAAGATGCAAGGAAATTGGCCACCACTGTGGTGGGAGGCAGGTCAACAGCAGCGGCTGCCGTCGAGGCCAGGGCACAAGGATTAGGGGCAGGAGGGAGGTGGCGGAGGGCTGAAGGGTGGTGGTAGCGGGGTTGGGGTGGGTTGGATTGGTGGTGGCGGCGGGGTCAAGGGGTGGAGAAGAGGAGCAGAATCACGGGGTGGGGAAGAGCACCGCAGTGTCAACAAATCCGCTAGGCCCAACCCATCCGCCAAGCTGAAGGAAATATGCCATAGAGGCAATAATAAAGTTGTTATTTATATTTCCTTATATCATGATAAATATCTATTATTCATCCTAGACTTGTATTAACCGGAAACTTAGTACATGTGTGAATACATAGACAAAACAGAGTGTCCCTAGTATGCCTCTAGTTGACTAGCTCATTCATCAAAGATGGTTAAGTTTCCTAACCATGGACATGCGTTGTCATTTGATGAACAAGATCACATCATTAGCAGAATGATGTGATGGACAAGACCCATCCGTTAGCTTAGCATAATGATCGTCAAGTTTTATTTCTATTGCTTTCTTCATGACTTATACATATTCCTCTAACTATGAGATTATGCAACTCCCGAATACCGGAGGAACACCTTGTGTGCTATCAAATGTCACAACGTAACTGGGTGCTTATAAAGATGCTCTACAGGTGTCTCTGAAGGCGTTTGTTGGGTTGGCATAGATCAAGATTAGGATTTGTCACTCCGAGTATTGGAGAGGTATCTCTGGGCCCTCTCGGTAATGCACATCACTATAAGCCTTGCAAGCAATGTGATTAATAAGTTAGTTGCAGGATGATGCATTACGGAACGAGTAAAGAGACTTGCCGGTAACGAGATTGAACTAGGTATGATGATACCGATGATCAAATCTCGGGTAAGTAACATACCGATGAGAAAGGAAATGATGTATGTTGTTATGCGGTTTGACCGATAAAGATCTTTGTAGAATATGTAAGAGCCAAAATGAGCATCGAGGTTCCGCTATTGGTTATTGACTGGAGATGTGTCTCGGTCATGTCTACATAGTTCTCGAATCCGTAGGGTCCGCACGCTTAACGTTCGATGACGATTTGTATTATGAGTTATGTGTTTTGGTGACTGAAGTTTGTTCGGGGTCCCGGATGAGATCACTGACATGACGAGGAGTCTCAAAATGGTCGAGAGGTAAAGGTTCATATATTGGAAGGTTATATACGGACACCGGAATGGTTCCGAAGAAGATCGGGGATTTTTCGGAGTACCGGGAGGTTACGGGAACCCCCCGGGAAAGTTAATGGGCCTCATGGGCCATAGTGGAGAGAGGGAAGGCTGCCACAGGAGGTGGCGCGCGCCTCCTGATGATGACATGTACCTAGGGTAGGGAAATAGACCTGATCTAAGCACCCCTCCCAAGGACACCGCCCTACAGTCAAAGACATTCAAAGGACAACAAATTCTACCAACTGAAGTCACCTCAAGATACAACTCACTCGACCATGGTTCCACTCGGATAACCCAATTCTAGTGGACTAGGGTATATATAATCACTCGACCACATCAGAAACCACTCGGAGTACAGAAGATCTAAAGCCACTCAGGATGGCAACGGCCAGGAGTTCACTCCGTAGCGTTAATGATCATTTATATGTCTTTATTATTGGCGTTACCAATAACGTCTCACCTTAATGTACATTGAACTCCTTGTAACGTGGGCTGGCTGGGGTCCTGGCACACTCTATATAAGCCACCCCCTCCACTGAGACAAGGGTTCGCACCCCCTGTAACTTCACGCATAATCCAATCAACCAGCCTCCGGGCATCGAGACATAGGGTTGTTACTTCTTCTGAGAAGGGCCTGAACTCGTAAATCTTGCGTGCACAACTTCACCGTAGCTAGGATCTTGCCTCCTCATACCTACCCCCATTCTACTTTCAGACATAGAACCACGATAGTTGGCGCCCACCGTGGGGCAGGTTTCTTAGCGACTTCCCGATGAGGTTGCGATTTCTCCGAGTCACATCATCATGGTTTCCAGCGGAGGTTTGGCTGAGGGCCGCGAGATCCGTCTCGGCGCGCTTTTTTTCATCGCCGACGACTTCGCCTGGCTTCAGGAAGCTCCCCTCGACGTCGAGGCACTCCCCATCCGCGGGGCGACGCACTTTCGCATGTGCTTTCGCGGCGTCCTACTGCGGCAGCCGTCGACCCAATATCGGTCGGCTCCCGCGATGTCTTCTCTCCCTGTTGTTCGCCGTTGCAAGCTGAAAGTGCGTTATATCGACTAGAGGGGGGGAGGGGTGAATAGGCGATTTTTATGGAAGTCTTCAAAACGTGAGAGTTATGAAGACAAACAGCGAAGATTATGCCTATTACTATGCAGCGGAAGTTAGATTACACTAGGCCAGCCATGGTCATGTATTCAATAGAGTGAAAGCACAATGACAAGCAACTGCAGTGTAATAAGGATCAGGTAGGAAGAAGTTATGAAGCCAAACAGATCATACATTCATGTTGTGAAGACAAAAGATAAGGCAAGCATGCAATGGCTTCACAATGTATAACAGTAAGAAAAGTAAGTGAAGATGAAACCAGTGACTCGTTGAAGACAATGATATGTTGGACCAGTTCCAGTTGCTGTGACAACTGTACGTCTGGTTGGAGCGGCTAGGTATTTAAACCTTAGGACACACAGTCCCGGACACCCAGTCCTGAACACACAGTTCAGGACACCAAGTCCTCACCGTATTCTCCTTGAGCTAAGGTCACTTAGTCCTCGCCCAATCACTCTGGTAAATCTTCAAGGTAGACTCCCAAACCTTCACAAACTTCGTTCACTGGCAATCCACAATGTCTCTTGGATGCTATGAACGCGAGCCTAACCGTCTGGAGGATTCACAGTCCTCAAGTGTAATAAGTCTTCAGAACACACAGATAAGAAGACCTAAGTGATGCCCAATTGCTCTGGCTCTGGGTGGTTAGGGCTTTTCTCCTCACTAGGAATATTTCTCTCAAAGGCTTCGAGGTGGGTTGCTCTCAAACGACAAAAGCCGTGCACTGAAATCCGAGCAGCCAACCGTTGGTGGTTGTAGGGGGTGGGCTATTTATAGCCACTTGGCAACCCGACCCGATTTGTCCGAAATGACCCTGGGTTACTAAGGAACTGACACGTGTCTCAACGGTCAGATTTCAAACTCTCATGGCAACTTTACTTGGGCTACAAGCAAAGCTGACTTGTCCTCCTCTGGACAAGATTCACTCTCATTGTCTTCATTCGAAGACATAGGTTTTAGATTTAGGCATCACTTCAGTCATTCTGACTGGTTCTCCTGGACCCCACTTAACAGTACGGTGGTTCCTATGACTCAACACACAAAATAAAAAGAACTACGAAAGATCTAATTCTTCGAGCTCCATATGCTTCATAACGTGTCTTCTTTTGTCATAGTCTTCAAAGTGAATATCATCATATACCACCTTTGTCTTCAATGTCTTCATACATTTTTAGGGGTCATCTCTGGTAGTAAAACTGAATCAATGAGGGACTTCTACCTGTGTTTTCCTGCAATTCTCACAAACACATTAGTCCCTCAACTAGGTTTGTCGTCAATACTCCAAAACCAACTAGGGGTGGCACTAGATGCACTTACAATCTCCACCTTTTTGGTGATTGATGACAAACTAGTTGAAGTTTTCAACGGGGAATATAATTTGTGAAATTTGTGAAGGATAGGGAATTGTCTTCATAAGTTGCAAGGGCTCCCCCTGAAGATGTGCATATAAGTTAATTTGCGTTTGGAATGCAAATGCACATGGCAGGTTGTACTTGTGGAGATCCACTTCAGCTTATGATGACAATCCACTATGCATATGAAAGTATATGAAGATAATGACATGCATAATGGAAAATGGACGTCTGCAGAATGAGATAAGTGCGGAATTTATCGTTGCACATGCGGATTTTATCTTCGCACAACAGAATGGCAAACAAGTAGCAGACGACCATTGTGTTTTAGTGTTACAACTCAAAGAACCAAATGAAGCAAAACGAGAGTTGTAAGCACGAAGCAAAATGTAGCAAAATATAAGACACCCGCCCATATTGACCCGCTTGAAGACTATAAACATCATATGCTTCTCCCCCTTTTGTCAGTGATGACCAAAAAGGTTTGAAGACATAGAGTTTTCTACGCGTTTCCAGGCACAGCAGGGTCGGTGGAGTTGTTTGGCGGTGTAGAGCTTGGAGGTGCTGAAGCAGGTGGCGGTGATGTAGCATCGTCGTCTTCATCAATGATTCTGGCAGTGACTGTAGCAGCAGATGAAGAAAACTCAGAGTCTTCGAGTGATGGTGTGTTGCGCATCACAGCCCTTCTAGGAGGTGTGGTGTCAAACTTGAAACACTCTGTGAAGCCATCCTCTTCAAGTTCAGCTTCAGTGCATATCATTGAGAGCCCTTTCCACGTACGACGGCAAGTCTCATGTGTAACGAAGGCATTCTTGGTTGCAAGGTTTCGAAGACGATTGACATCCACCAAGAGGCTCTTCATCTGATGCTTTAGCCAGTCGTGATGCCTATCTTGCTTTTGGTGAAGGGCCACAAGAAGTTCCCGGTCAGTGAGGGCACGAGCATGCTTCTTGGGTCATGGAGCATTTGTGCTGTCTGTGGCTTCAGTAGATGCTGGTGCATGTGTAGTGCCAGCCAATGGATATACCCTGGATATGGCTTCAACACCCTCAACATTCTGCGTGAAGCTCTGGTGTTCTGCATTTTGAAGACTTATCGGTTGCTTGGCAGGCTCAGGGTATATTGCTTCAGCAGAGATATCCACATCTGGCAAGAAGATCCGATGTTTCGGGCAGAGGGCCGATACGAGATCGCAGAGTGCAGTTTGATTAGCCTCATCACCCAAGGAGCATAGACCTTCAAACCAAATAATTTTGAGCCTGACGCTGCAAGTTGGCGTATGAAGAGATCCTGTGCGTTGAAGCATTTGCCATGCAGGATATAGAATATGAGAGTCTTCATTGCACCCTCGATCTTGGCATGTGGTGAGTGTCCCTTAATGGGCCAGAGAGTCCGCCGGATGATGTGATATATTGTCCTGGGTAGGTACTCTAGGTCTTCAACGAAGAACTCAGTTGGATAGGGTGCATCCTAAGGCAATTGCTTCATCATTGAGAGCATCTGACTCATATTTGGTTCAGGTCTCTGGAATATGCTCTCAATAGCTTCAGAATGTAATTGACAACCTTCCTCGAAGAATTCGCCAGGAGTGGGCAGGCCGGTGAGCTCAATGATATCAAACGCATTGGCTTCATGATGGACATTGCCGGTCATCCACTCCAGGATCCAAGTCTTCGGATCTCTGTTGTATCCTTTGATATGGAGACTGGCATAGAACTGAAGCAGAAGCTCTTCATTCTAGTGCTCTTCATCAGTCACAAACGGCAACAGGCCCACTTGCTTGAAGCAATCCAAAGCTTCCTCCAAGCAGGGCAGACCAGCAATGGCTTCAACCTCAAGGCGCTTGTGTGGAAAGATGCGGCCTTGGTTGTATAAGATGCATGAATAATAGCTGCGCTGAGAATAGCTCCAGAACCTGTCTGATACAATCCTTTCCCTTGAATAGGGGTTCTTGGAGCTATTGAAAAATGTATTGTCTGCCTTGAAGCTGTTAATATCAAAGGAGCCAGGTGCTGATGCAGGACCTGGAAACCTTGGAAGCCTTGGGACTGGCTTCTGGACATGAGGCCTGTGCTCAATATGATAATCAAACTATGGACCTGCAGCAGACTCAGGGACTGAAGTGTCTGGCTTAGTAGCTTCACTGTCCGCTGAAGCATTTGGTGGGGCGGGCTCCACATTGGCTTCAGTGTTTGTGGTGGCAGTCGCAACATTTTCTTCCTCCGCTTGTGTAGTTGGAGGGACAACCTTAGGCATGTTCTCCTGGAGAACTGCATCTTGATGGAGCGGGGGAGTGGGTTCTGGTGGAGCTTCTTCATTGTCTTCGGCTGATGCAGCCGGAATTTCTGCAGTATGGACTTGAGGCCGTGGACCTTTGCGAAGCCTACGGAACGCAGACGACGCTTGTGGGGTCGGAGTGGGCTGAACCTCAAAGTCTTCTTCCTCCTGAGGGCGATCCGCCCATGACTCATCTTGTGCCATTGGCGTCAGAGGACGACCAATACTGATGAGTTCGCTTGATTCAAGCTGAGGAAGGGCTGCATCACCTTGCACATTGTCCTGATGATCAATGTCTTCAACAGCTATTGGGTCGGCTGCTGGAATATCTTCAGCGTCAGGAGCCTCTGTGGGAGCAGGCTCATGAACTGTCAGTCGTCTCTCTGCATTGGGGTGAATGACAGAGAGGGGTTCAACCATCAAGGGCTCTGTGGGAGCAGCCCTAGATTTCTTGGTCTTGCGCTTCTTTTTGCTGGGGCAGTAGGAGAGGCTTCAGAGCTCTTCCTTTTTCTGGCTTCAGCCTCTGCATTCCGTGTCTTCTTAAGCTCAGAAGCGGTTGACCGGCTCTTTGGCTTCGAGCCAGTCGTGGCGGTTGTGAAGACAATCGGAATAGCTTCTTGTCTTGATGCCTCTGGTTCACTCACAGCAGGCTGCTTCTTCTTCTTTGCGGCCATCTTGGGGTCGATGCCAGGACGCCCAAGTGCCTTGCGCTTTTCAGCCTCGTTGTAGGCTTGAACACATTTATCTGCCAAAGACTTCATCCTTTCACGCGAGCCCTGAGCTTCAGCACGCTTTTTCAGAAAGTTTTCTTTGAGTTCATGCAGCATGATTTTGAAGCTCCTCACTTCCTGCACGCTGAGGCTGGCCATGTGCTTCTTGAACTGAGCCTTTTCGTGATCAATTTTCTGCTTCAGCTCAACAATGCGCTGAGCAATGGCCAGTTCTGAAGCAATTGCGCCTTGGAAGGCGACGCTGAGTCCAACAGGCAGCTGCAGATCATTGAAGCTTATGTCTGGTGAGTCAAACCATTCATCGATGAAGCTGTGGATGATGGCGACATCAAAGAGAGGCAGATTGTTGAAGATTTCAGCTTCTTCTTTACTTTTGATAAGCTGCTCTAGAGCGTCATCTCCCAGATCTTCATCGCTTGATAGATCAATGGCTTCGCTGCGTAGAATGGCAGCAGCAGTGAGCTCTTTGCCGGTTTGTTGCTGAGGCTCCTTTTCTTTCCGGGGCTTGGAGACGCGGGATACGTCTTCAGACTGCACACTGACTTCAGGAGGTGCAGTTTTCAATGGCTTCGCCCTTGAGATTTTTGAGGCAGGTGCCGGCTTTGAAGCTTTTGGTTTCTTCGTCTGCTTTGGCTTAGACACAGCAGGAGCTTCATCAGACTCAGAGTCAGCTGGATGGTCATTTACGGCAGTCCCTTGGACTAAGATGTGAGTGATCAGGCCCTCAAGATTGGCAAACGGACCGATGATATTGGGTTCGGCATCGCGTGTGCCATCTGCCCTTGGTGAGGAGGGACCAGGGTTGAAGTCAAGCCCAAATTTCTTCTTGTTTAGCTTCGCTGACTTTTGGGCAAACTGAAAGTTGTGCTTGAAGAGATTGTCGTCACGACTCCAGAGAAGTGACGACAGATGTGCATCATCAGGCTGTGGTCCTCGGACCATGCATGGGTAGAAGCCTTGAGCAATGGCTTCATCTCTGGTCCTGGGTACAAGGTTCTTGTATAAGATATCCCCCCATGGGCACTTGATAGCATTCTTTTCAGCATACTCCTGGGTGACGAAGCGGTATTTGAACCACTGTTCTGCCCAATAGCGTCGAATCCATTGGACTCGGGTCTTGCGCTACCCATAGCTCTCTTCTGGATCTGTTTTGTACATTTCTGCCAAGTCTTCAGGAAGATCCTTGGAAGTTCCCTCACGTCTCCGTCTGCCCCCCTTTCTTGCTGCTGCTTCTGAAGCCATAAACTTTAACTTGAAAGGCTTCAAAACTTTCAAAGGCTTCAAAGGCTGTCTTTTTCTGGACCAACAGGAACGGGCTTCAGGAGAGTTTATGTGGTGCTGTAGTAATTCTACAAATGAATGCAGACTATGAGAACCGAAGGATTCTCCCACGGACATGTACCTGTGACAGCATTAAGGTGCGAGGGAAGGGGAAGAGGTCATATGCATTCTCAGAAGGTTTTGAAGATTAATCAGTTTAGAAGACATTGACCTCATCGTGTGAAGACATTCACTCATAGATAAGAAGTTGGTTCCAGATTTGTACGAACCCATAGATTAGTACAAGTGAGGAATCTAACTACTTTATGAAGCACAAGTGAATATACTAGGCATGTTATGAGATGCAGCGAGAGATCTAACTATTGTGAAGAGAAACTTCTTATGGTAGGAAGTGACAGAACCATGAGATCAAAAGAGGCTGTAAAAAGAAGTTTTAGTTACCACACTGGAACTGCTAGACAGAAGGGAGTTGATGCCGAGCAGTTCAGTCCTCCGTGCCCTAACTTGGCGACGGAAAACACCTACGGCGACGACGGAGAGGATGATGTCCGCGGTCGGCGTGAGGACGGCGTTGGAGAGGTTGCGGCAGTGAAGCGCTTCGTCTCCGGCGTCGTCGAGTGCTAGCGGTGGCGCTAGGGTTCTTGCGAGGGTGGAAGAAGGATATAATGACTGCGGTAAGTGTGAATTTATAGGCTCAGGGGCGGCACTGTGCTATTACACAGGTGCCCCTGGCGGTTCGCATTTGAGGAACGCGTGGCCAGTTTGGGGTTTGTTCCACGTCCCACGCGCGCCTAAATTGTCGGGTGGTCGTTCCTGCTTCTCTGGATTTTATGTGGAGGAATGAGCATTAAAAACGGACTTTATGGTTGTCTCTATATCTTCAGCTGACAAGGACACAGTGAAGACATTCGACAGTTTCAATAGAATGCATATGACTTGGAGAGATAGAATTTGAGTTAGAAAGCATAGAGAGATTAGGGTCCGATCACATTCACTTAGTTCAAAAGATTCAACCAAGAAGACATAGCTATAAGTGAATGCTGTAGAGGACAGAACACTAGTATGTATATATTTATATAATCAATGTAGTGAAGATAATCATGAAGACATGTTGATTTCGAAGCCAAACCAAATGTGAAGATATTGCAAGGTAACGCCATGAGTGAAACACTTCAAAATGGAACGTTTGGTGGTGGCGTTACCCACCGTATAGGAAGTATTAGACCCAGACACGACGCACAATTGTCGTGGTGCTCCGAAGTCAAATTCCACATCAATGTATTCACACTTAGAAGGTATGTCTTCATTGATTGAAGATATACTTTACTTTGTGTGTTGTACATCTAAGTCATCAATATGCATAAGTGTTAGGATGTGTGCCTGATCACAGGACATTTGAGGATTCCAAGATATTTAGCTCACACCGTAACTTGCAAAATCTCTTCTCATCCAAGGGCTTGGTGAAGATATCCGCCAATTGCTCTTCAGTGTTGATGTGTATGATATCAATGTCTTCCTTCACAACATGATCTCTGAGAAAGTGATGACGAATTTCAATGTGCTTTGTCTTCGAGTGCTGAACTGGGTTGTTGGCAATCTTGATGGCGCTTTTGTTGTCGCAGTAAAGTGGCACTTGCTTCAGATGAATGCCATAGTCCTTGAGTGTTTGCTTCATCCACAGAAGCTGAGCGCAGCAAGATCCAGCAGCAATGTATTCAGATTCAGTAGTGGAGAGAGGTACACAGTTCTGCTTCTTTGAAGACCAACATACAAGTGATCGTCCCAGAAAATGACATGTGCCTGATGTAGACTTTCGATCAACTTTGTCACCAGCATAATCAGCATCCGAAAATCCAACCAAATCAAACTCTGAGCCCTTTGGATACCACAATCCTAGAGTTGGGGTGTGAGCCAAATATCGAAGAATTCGCTTCACAGCTAAGTGATGCGACTCCTTTGGTGCCGCTTGAAATCAAGCACACATGCAAAAACTAAGTATAATATCTGGCCTAGATGCACATAAATAAAGCAAAGACCCAATCATGGAGCGGTATACCTTTTGATCGAACTCTTTACCATTGTCGTCAGGACCTAGATGATGTTTGGCTGGCATTGGTGTTGTGAAGCCTTTGCAGTCTTGCATACCGAACTTCTTCAGGCAATCTTTGAGATACTTCTCTTGAGATATGAAGATGCCATTGCGTTGTTGTCGTATTTGAAGACCAAGGAAGAACTTCAGCTCCCCCATCATGGACATCTGATATTGCTCTTGCATCATATATCCAAACTCTTCACTGTACTTTTGATTGGTGCAGCCGAAGATAATGTCATCCACATATATTTGGCACACAAACAGTTCACCATCATATGTCTTCGTGAAAAGAGTGGGATCCAGGGAACCAGGTATGAAGCCTTTGCTCTTCAGGAAGTACTTGAGTGTGTCATACCAGGCCCTAGGGGCTTGTTTGAGGCCATACAGTGCCTTGTTGAGCTTGTATACCATGTCAGGATGTTTTGGATTTTCAAAGCCAGGCGGTTGTGCAACATACACTTCTTCTTCAATCTTGCCATTGAGAAAGGCACTTTTCACATCCATTTGATATAGAAGTATGTTATGATGATTTGCATATGCCAGCAGTATGCGTATGGCTTCAAGCCTAGCCACAGGAGCAAATGTTTCATCGAAGTCAATGCCCTCCACTTGAGTATATCCTTGAGCAACGAGACGAGCTTTGTTTCTGACAACTTGACCATGCTCATCTTGCTTGTTGCGGTATATCCATTTGGTGCCTATTATGTTGTGCTTCCGTGGATCAGGACGCTTAACCAGTTCCCATACATTATTCAGCTCAAACTGTTGAAGCTCTTCTTGCATAGCTTGAATCCATTCAGGTTCCATGAAGGCTTCTTCAACTTTCTTGGGTTCTGATATTGAGACGAATGCGAAGTGCCCACAGAAGTTTGCTGGCTGAGTTGCCCTTGAACGAGTGAGTGGACCAGGTGCATTGATGCTGTCAATTATTCTGTCAATCTGCACTTCATTTGCAACACGAGGATGTACAGGGCGAAGACTTTGCTCTTGCTGATCTGTGTTGTTGCTGGGAGGAATGTCTTCAGGCTGAGCATTGTCTTCATGTTGATCAGGTGCTGAGATGGTAAGTTCTTCTTCAGGATGAGCTTCAGAAGGTATAATCTCTCCAGTTCCCATAAGCTTGATTGAATCACTAGCTGGAACTTCATCTAGAACATTTGGCAGTTGCTCTCTTTGTGAACCATTTGTCTCATCAAACCGCACATCCACTGTTTCAACCACTTTGTAATGGAAGAGATTGAAGACTCTGTAGGAGTGTGAATCCCTTCCATATCCAAGCATAAAGCCCTCATGTGCTTTTGGTGCAAACTTTGAGGTGTGGTGTGGGTCCTTGATCCAGCACCTTGCTCCAAATACTCTGAAGTAACTGACATTTGGCTGCTTTCTAGTTAGGAGTTCATAAGATGTCTTGTTCAGAAGCTTGTGAAGATAAACGCGATTGATTGTATGGCATGCAGTGTCAATGGCTTCAGTCCAGAATTTTCTTGGAGTCTTGTATTCATCTAGCATTGTTCTGGCCATCTCAATGAGTGTTCTGTTCTTGCGTTCGACGACGCCATTCTGCTGTGGCGTGTACGGAGCTGAGAATTCATGTGTGATGCCCAAGGTATCAAGATATGTATCAAGGCTAGTGTTCTTGAATTCAGTGCCATTGTCACTTCTGATGTGCTTTATCTTGGCGCCAAAATTGTTCATAGCTCGATTGGCGAAGCGTCTGAAGACATCCTGCACTTCAGTCTTGTAAAGGATTATGTGCACCCAAGTATATCTAGAGTAATCATCAACAATGACAAAGCCATAGAGGCAAGCAGAAGTAGTAAAAGTTGAGTAGTGAGTGGGACCGAAAAGATCCATGTGGAGTAGTTCGAAGGGTTGTGTAGTAGTCATGATTGTCTTCGAAGGATGTTTTGCCCTTGTCATTTTTCCTGCTTCACAGGCACCGCATAAGTGATCTTTCTTGAACTTGACGCCCTCGATGCCTGTGACATGCTTCTTCTTCGCAAGGGTGTGGAGGTTCCTCATGCCAGCATGTCCAAGCCTCCGATGCCAAAGCCAGCATTCTGAAGCTTTTGCAAGAAGACATACTGCAAGTTGTGGTCCTGCTGAGAAATCTACCACGTACAAATCACCTTTCCGATACCCTTCAAACACTAGAGACTTGTCAGATTCCATTAGTACCAGGCAACGATATTTTCCAAACATTACGATCATATTCAAATCGCAAAGCATTGAGACAGACATTAAGTTGAAGCCAAGGGATTCAACAAGCATGACTTTATCCATGTGTTGATCCTTTGAGATTGCAACTCTACCTAGACCCAATACCTTACTTTTACCAGTGTCAGCAAATGTGATGTGGCTCTTGTCGGATGGACGTAATGTTGAGTCCATAAGAAGGCTTCTTTTGCCAGTCATGTGATTTGTACACCCACTGTCAATAATCCATTCTGAAGACTTTGAAGTCGCTGGTGTCGTACCCTACAGTGCAGTTAGGGGGATAGGCTTCACGAAGAGAATTGTGAAGCATAAACATTTGACGAACCAGTGGGTTATGAAAACTTAGATCCAGATTAGGACTAATAGGGAGAGTAGCATGCGATTCAGGAACGAAGTACATAATGATGCCATTCGGGCAATCTTGCGCCCTACAAGATTTTTAAGGTCCCCAGCAATAGCATCAGAAGATTTTGTTTTTCTGCTGGAGACCTTTCCCTGCAAAAGAGAGTTAAGCTTTCTTAACCACCCACATCTTCAAGGGTGGCTTAGAAGCAATAAGTCTAAGTGCAGCATCTGAGAATTTTGGCTTTGAAGCCTTAGCAAACAGTCTTGCAGGTGGACAATAATACTCATAGGAATAAGCAGAATAATTTTTGGTCATATGAACATGACGGTTCGATGAACCGCTCTCATATTCATATGCCTGAGTATGGTTTCCCTGCAAAACATTTGCGTTAGTGTGACTCAGGTGAGTCCTCAGATTGTATGAAGCCTTTGGATCGTATGAAGCCTTTGGTCTGAGGTTTGTCTTCTTCAAGTGAGGTGTCATGAAGACATTCACAGGAAGATTTTCCAGACACTTTTTCGGAACCCAGATCTTCTTCATAGGCGGTCCATTCCTGCAGTTAGTACCAATGTACCTAGCAAACACTTCACCATTCTGGTTCTTAAACAGTTTATAGTTTGCATCAAAGGATTCATCAATAATAATGGGGTTAGCACATGTGAAGCCAGATAAATTGGATGGATCTGCTGAGAGTTCCTTTGCAGCAACCCATGTGGTTTTGGGGTACTGCTCAGGTTTCCAGTAAGAGCCATCTGCATTTATTTTCCTCACGAACCCAACACCCTCTTTCCTAGGGTTTCGGTTCAGAATCTGCTTCTTGAGGACATCACATAATGTCTGATGTCCTTTAAGACTTTCGTACATCCCTGTTTCAAGCAATGTATTCAGCCTAGCATTCTCATCAGCAATAGCAGTGGTATCCTCAGCAGAGGGGTTAGTTACCACATCAACAGTTGAAGATATTGCAACAGCAGTAGCAATGGAACATTCAACAACAGAAGTAGCATTATCACGCTCAATGCATTTAAGACATGGTGGTTCAAATCCTTCCTGAGCGGGACTGATCTGTTCGGCGCGAAGTGACTCGTTTTCCTTTTGAAGATCTTCATGAGCCGCTCTCAATTTCTCAAGTTCTTTCTTCCTTTGAAGATAGTCATAGGAAAGCTTTTCATGAGTCGTTGAGAGAGTATCAAGACGATCTTCTTGTTCCTGATACTTAATGTGAAGATTTTTTATGTCTTCAATTAAGGATTCAGATCGAGTCATTTCAGCACCCAACAGATCATCGCTTCTGTCCAACAGTTTTTGAATATGTTCCATAGCTTTCTGTTGTTCAGTTGCAATTTTAGCAAGTGTTTTGTAGCTGGGTTTTGAATCACAGTCAGAGTCATCGTCACTAGATGTTTGATAGCGAGTGGTTCGTGAGTTTACCTTGGCACCGCGTGCCATGAAGCAGTAGGTAGGAGTAGAGTCGTTCTTGTCATTTGCATTGGCGTCGGTGATGCAGTCATTGTCTTCAGTGTTGAAGATGGACTTGGCGACGTATGCCAGAATCAGACTCCTCCTCACACTCCACCTCCGCCTCCTCAGAAGCGGACTCCTCCTTTGAATCCATTTCCTTGCCAACAAATGCACGTGCCTTGCCAGATGAGCTCTTCTTGTGTGATGAAGACTTTGAGGAAGACTTGGAAGAAGACTTTGAGTATTTCTTCTTCTTCTTGTCGTCAGAATCATATTCCTTGCTCTTCTTCTTCCTTCTGTTCTCGTTGTCCCATTGTGGACACTCAGAGATGAAGTGTCCGGTTTTCTTGCACTTGTGACATGTTTTCTTCTTGTAGTCATGAGTAGAAGCTTCATCATTCCTTGAGCTTGATCGTGAAGATTTTCTGAAGCCTTTCTTCTTGGTGAATTTTTGGAACTTCTTCACTAGCATTGCAAGTTCTCTTCCAATGTCTTCAGGATCATCAGAACAGCTGTCAGATTCTTCTTCAGATGAGGAAATAGCTTTTGCCTTCAAGGAACGAGTTCGCCCATAGTTTGGACCGTAGATATCTCTTTTCTCAGAAAGCTGAAACTCATGTGTGTTGAGCCTCTCAAGTATGTCAGACGGATCGAGTGTCTTGAAATCAGGACGTTCTTGAATCATCAGGGCTAGGATGTCAAACGAACTATCAAGTGATCTCAGCAGCGTCTTGACGATTTCATGTTTGGTGATCTCAGTGGCGCCGAGGGCTTGAAGCTCATTTGTGATGTCAGTGAGCCGATCAAATGTGTGCTGGACATTCTCATTGTCATTTCGCTTGAAGCGGTTGAAGAGGTTGCGAAGAACACTGATTCTTTGATCTCTCTGGGTTGAGACACCTTCATTGACCTTGGAGAGCCAGTCCCAGACCAGCTTGGATGTCTTCAAAGCACTCACACGGCCATACTGTCCTTTTGTCAGATGACCACAGATGATATTTTTGGCAGTAGAGTCCAGTTGAGTGAACTTCTTGACATCAGCAGCAGTGACACCTTCTCCAGCCTTGGGAACGCCGTTCTCGATGACATACCATAGGTCGACGTCAATGACTTCAAGATGCATGCGCATCTTATTCTTCCAGTAGGGATATTCAGTTCCATCGAAGACGGGGCACGCAGCGGAGACTTTGATTATCCCTGCAGTCGACATAGCTAAAACTCCAGGTGGTTAAACCGAATCACACAGAACAAGGGAGCACCAAGCTCTGATACCAATTGAAAGTGCGTTATATCGACTAGAGGGGGGGTGAATAGGCGATTTTTATGGAAGTCTTAAAAAACGTGAGAGTTATAAAGACAAACAGCGAAGATTATTCCTATTACTATGCAGCGGAAGTTAGATTACACTAGGCCAGCCATGGTCATGTATTCAATAGAGTGAAAGCACAATGACAAGCAACTGTAGTGTAATAAGGATCAGGTAGGAAGAAGTTATGAAGCCAAACAGATCATACATTCATGTTGTGAAGACAAAAGATAAGGCAAGCATGCAATGACTTCACAATGTGTAACAGTAAGAAAAGTAAGTGAAGATGAAACCAGTGACTCGTTGAAGACAATGATATGTTGGACCAGTTCCAGTTGCTGTGACAACTGTACGTCTAGTTGGAGCGGCTAGGTATTTAAACCTTAGGACACACAGTCCCGGACACCCAGTCCTGAACACACAGTTCAGGACACCAAGTCCTCACCATATTCTCCTTGAGCTAAGGTCACTTAGTCCTCGCCCAATCACTCTGGTAAGTCTTCAAGGTAGACTCCCAAACCTTCACAAACTTCGTTCACTGGCAATCCACAATGTCTCTTGGATGCTCTGAACACGACGCCTAACCGTCTAGAGGATTCACAGTCCTCAAGTGTAATAAGTCTTCAGATCACACAGATAAGAAGACCTAAGTGATGCCCAATTGCTCTGGCTTTGGGTGGTTAGGGCTTTTCTCCTCACTAGGAATATTTCTCTCAAAGGCTTCGAGGTGGGTTGCTCTCAAATGACAAAAGCCGTGCACTGAAATCCGAGCAGCCAACCGTTGGTGGTTGTAGGGGGTGGGCTATTTATAGCCACTTGGCAACCCGACCTAATTTGTCCGAAATGACCCTGTGTCACTAAGGAACTGACACGTGTCTCAACAGTCAGATTTCAAACTCTCATGGCAACTTTACTTGGGCTACAAGCAAAGCTGACTTGTCCTCCTCTGGACAAGATTCGCTCTCATTGTCTTCATTCGAAGACATAGGTTTTAGATTTAGGCATCACTTCAGTCATTCTGACTGCTTCTCCTGGACCCCACTTAATAGTACGGTGGTTCCTATGACTCAACACACAAAATAAAAAGAACTACGAAAGATCTAAGTCTTCGAGCTCCATATGCTTCATAACGTGTCTTCTTTTGTCATAGTCTGCAAAGTGAATATCTTCATATACCACCTTTGTCTTCAATGTCTTCATACATTTTTAGGGGTCATCTCTGGTAGTAAAACCGAATCAATGAGGGACTTCTACCTGTGTTTTCCTGCAATTCTCACAAACACATTAGTCCCTCAACTAGGTTTGTCATCAATACTCCAAAACCAACTAGGGGTGGCACTAGATGCACTTACACAAGAGATCCGGTCGGTCGCGGCTTCAGCGGTGGGTGAGGCATGCGGTGGCACAATAGTCGGCCACCCCTCAAGTCGCGGCAATTGAGCCCGATGAATCTCTCTACGACCTGTTCGATCTGTTGACTGGCTCCGTCGAGACCTTATCCGAGTGCGACAGCAGCGACCCCGCAGCGGAGGTCCTTATGGTTGACATGCCACGCATCCCACATGGCATGCGTCGCAACGGTGGCAACGACAGCGGCGGCGATCCGTCGCGCGTTCATGAGGAGTACCACCCCTAAACCCTCTCTTCTCAGCAGAGGGAGGAACTTCACCACCGCCATATGGAGGCGCTCCACATGCCCGTTGTTGGAGAGACTTCTGAGGCTCGGGCCTTGGAGGCAGCGCACTTGGCCACCTTGGTTGAGCGCACTCGACTGGAGAACCTTCAGAGCGCACTCGACGAGCATGCTCGACAGCAAATCCCCGAATCCAGCCGACGACATCGGCATTTGTTCCCTCCTGAACCGCGGGTGTACCGCACTCTGATTCAGAACCTTATAGCCGCAACTCACATAGCAGAATCTATTCAGCCATCCCAGCCAGAAGCTGGTAGAGGTTTGATGTAGATCAGAGCGCTGCTCCGGGCAGCAGGAGAACAGAACACTGCAGTGTCTCAGTCGTGTAATAGAATTCATAGAAGATCTGTGGTGGCTGACATAGTTCAGTAGGCTCACAGCCCAAGATCGCCTCAGTGGCGTGAGGAACGAGGTAATCGCCAAGGCAGTACTTGGGTCGTAACCACGAGCAACATGATCATCAGCTTGACCATGATGACCGCCGTCGAGTGCCTACGCCCCCTCCGAGGGGCGAATCATATGTGCCCCGACATCATGATGATATGCGCCCATACATCGAAGAGCGGAGGAGGCCAGTCGACCCAAGAGAACCAGGGTTTGATGCATGGTCAATTTTGGTGCAAGGTTTGGTGGATAGGAATCGAGCACATAGAGAAGGGCAAGATAGAGATCGCCCGACTAGAAGCAGAGTGCATGTTTCTGGTCCCGAGTGTTTTAGCAGAGCCATCTGGGCTGCAGAGATCCCTCCCAACTTCAGGTTGGCGACTAGAGTCAGTAAGTTCACCGATGAATCGAAGCCTGACACTTGGCTTGAGGACTACCGAGTGGCTGTGCAGATCGGTGGAGGAAACAATGAGGTGGCCATGAAGCACCCTTCTCTGATGCTTGAAGGGTGATACGTCTCCCACGTATCTATAATTTTTGATTGCTCCATGCTATATTATCTACTGTTTTGGACATTATTGGGCTTTATTATCCACTTTTATATTATTTTTGGGACTGACCTATTAACCGGAGGCCCAACCCAGAATTGCTGTTTTTTTTGCCTATTTTAGGGTTTCGAAGAAAAGGAATATCAAACGGAGTCCAAACGGAATGAAACCTTCGGGAACGTGATTTTCTCACCGAACATGATCCAGGAGACTTGGACCCTACGTCAAGCAACCAATAGGAAGGCCACGAGGTAGGGGGCGCGCCTACCCCCCAGGCGCGCCCTCCACCCTCGTGGGCCCCCTGTTGCTCCACTGACGTACTTCTTCCTCTTATATATACCTACGTACCCCCAAACGATCAGATACAGAGCCAAAACCCTAATTCCACCGCCGTAAATTTCTGTATCCACGAGATCCCATCTTGGGGCCTGTTCTAGAGCTCCGCCGGAGGGGGCATCGATCACGGAGGGCTTCTACATCAACACCATAGCCTCTCCGATGAAGTGTGAGTAGTTTACCTCAAGCCTACGGGTCCATAGATATTAGCTAGATGGCTTCTTCTCTCTTTTTGGATCTCAATACAAAGTTCTCCCCCTCTCTTGTGGAGATCTATTCGATGTAATCTTCTTTTGCGGTGTGTTTGTTGAGAATGATGAATTGTGGGTTTATGATCAAGTTTATCTATGAACAATATTTGAATCTTCTATGAATTCTTTTATGTATGATTGGTTATCTTTGCAAGTCTCTTCGAATTATCAGTTTGGTTTGGCCTATTAGATTGATCTTTCTTGCAATGGGAGAAGTGCTTAGCTTTGGGTTCAATCTTGCGGTGTCCTTTCCCAGTGACAGTAGGGGCAGCAAGGCACGTATTGTATTGTTGCCATCAAGGATAACAAGATGGGTTTTTTATCATATTGCATGAATTTATCCCTCTACATCATGTCATCTTGCTTAGGTGTTACTCTGTTCTTATGAACTTAATACTCTAGATGCATGCTGGATAGCGGTTGATGTGTGGAGTAATAGTAGTAGATGCAGGCAGGAGTCGGTCTACTTGTCTTGGACGTGATGCCTATATACATGATCATACCTAGATATTCTCATAACTATGCTCAATTCTGTCAATTGCTCAACAGTAATTCGTTCACCCACCGTAAAATACCTATGCTCTTGAGAGAAGCCACTAGTGAAACCCATGCCCCTCGGGTCTATCTTCATCATATTAATCCTCCAGTACTTAGTTATTTTCATTGCCTTTTATTTTAGTTTGCATCTTTATCATAAAAATACCAAAAATATTATCTATCAAATCTCACTCTCCTAAGTGACCGTGTAGGGATTGACAACCCCTTATCGCGTTGGTTGCGAGGATTTATTTGCTTTGTGTCGGTGCGAGGGACTGGCGCGTAGCCTCCTACTGGATTGATACCTTGGTTCTAAAAAACTGAGGGAAATACTTATGCTACTTTGCTGCACCACCCTTTCCTCTTCAAGGGAAAACCAACACAAGTGCTCAAGAGGTAGCAAGAAGGATTTCTTGCGCCGTTGCCGAGGAGGTCTACGCAAAAGTCAACATACCAAGTACCCATCACAAACCCTTATCTCCCGCATTACATTATTTGCCATTTTCATCTTGTTTTCCTCTCCCCCACTCCACCCTTGCCGTTTTATTCGCCCTCTCTCTCTCTATCCTCCCTCTCTTTCTCTATTTGCCGCTTTATTTGCCCGTTCCTTGTTTGCTTGTGTGTTGGATTGCTTGCTTGCCACGATGGCTCAAGATAATACTAAATTGCGTGACTTTACCAATACCAACAACAATGATTTTATTAGCACTCTGATTGCTCCTCTTACCGATGCTGAATCTTGTGAAATTAATGCTGCCTTGCTGAATCTTGTCATGAAAGATCCGTTTTCCGGCCTTCCTAGTGAAGATGCCACTACCCATCTAAATAGCTTCGTTGATTTGTGTGATATGCAAAAGAAGAAAGATGTGGACAATGATATTGTTAAATTGAAGCTATTTCCTTTTTCCCTTAGAGATCGTGCTAAAGCTTGGTTTTTGTCTTTGCCTAAAAATATTATTGATTCGTGGAATAAGTGCAAAGATGCTTTTATCTCTAAGTATTTTCCTCCCGCTAAGATCATCTCTCTTGGAAACGATATTATGAATTTTAAGCAACTTGATCATGAACATGTTGCACAATCTTGGGAGAGGATGAAATTAATGACACGTAATTGCCCTACTCATGGTTTGAATTTGTGGATGATTATACAAATTTTTTATGCCGGGTTGAATTTTGCTTCTAGAAATCTTTTACATTCGGCCACTAGAGGCACTTTTATGGAAATCACTTTAGGAGAAGCTACTAAACTCCTAGATAATATTATGGTTAATTATTCTCAATGGCACACTGAAAGATCTACTAATAAGAAAGTGCATGCGATAGAAGAAATTAATGTTTTGAGTGGAAAGATGGATGAACTTATGAAATTATTTACTAATAAAAGTGTTTCTTCTGATCCTAATGATATGCCTTTGTCTACTTTGATTGAGAATAATAATGAATCTTTGTATGTGAATTTTGTTGGTAGGAATAATTTTGGTAACAACGCGTATAGAGGAAACTTTAATCCTAGGCCGTGTCCTAGTAATTCCTCTAATAATTATGGTAATTCCTACAAAAATTCTTATGGAAATTATAATAAGATGCCCTCTGATTTTGAATCTAATATTAAAGAATTTATTACTTCGCAAAAGAATTTCAATGCTTTGATTGAAGAAAAATTGCTTAAGATTGATGAGTTGGCTAGGAACATTGATAGGATTTCTCTTGATGTTGATTCTTTTAAACTTAGATCTATTCCACCTAAGCATGATATCAATGAGTCTCTCAAAGCCATGATAATTTCCATTGATGAGTGCAAAGAAAGAACCGCTAGGATTCGTGCTAAGAAAGATTCCTTTATAAGAGTGTGTTCTTCTAGTTTCCATGATAATAAAGATGAAGATCTAAAAGTTATTGATGTGTCCCCTATTAAATATTTGTTTTGCAATATGAATCTTGATAATGATGGGACTGAATATGATCCACCTTTACCTAGAAGGCGTTCGAAGAATTCGGAGTTTTTAGATCTTGATGCTAAAATTGATAAAAGTGGGATTGAAGAGATCAAAACCTTAAATATTGATGAACCCACTATTTTGTATTTCAAGGAATTTAATTATGATAATTTCTCTTTGATAGATTTTATTTCCTTGTTGCAATCCGTGCTAAATTCTCCTCATTCTTATAGCCAACATAAAGCTTTTACTAAACATATCGTTGATGCTTTGATACAATCTTATGAAGAAAAACTTGAGTTGGAAGTTTCTATCCCTAGAAAACTTTATGATGAGTGGGAACCTACTATTAAAATTAAAATTAAAGATCATGAATGCCATGCTTTGTGTGATTTGGGTGCTAGTGTTTCCACGATTCCAAAGACTTTGTGTGATTTGTTAGGTTTCCGTGATTTTGATGATTGCTCTCTAAACTTGCACCTTGCGGATTCCACTATTAAGAAACCTATGGGAAAAAATTAATGATGTTCTTATTGTTGCAAATAGGAATTATGTGCTCGTAGATTTTATCGTTCTTGATATAGATTGCAATCCTTCATGTCCTATTATTCTTGGTAGACCTTTCCTTAGAACGATTGGTGCGATTATTAATATGAAGGAAGGAAATATTAGATTCCAATTTCTGTTAAGGAAAGGAATGGAACACTTTCCTAGAAAGAAAATTAAATTACCTTATGAATCTATTATGAGAGCCACTTATGGATTGCCTACCAAAGATGGCAATACCTAGATCTATCCTTGCTTTTATGCCTAGCTAGGGGCGTTAAACGAAGCGCTTGTTGGGAGGCAACCCAATTTTATTTTTATTCCTTGATTTTTGCTCCTGTTTAGTAATAAATAAATTATCCAGCCTCTGTTTTGGTTGTGTTTTTTGTGTTTAATTAGTGTTTGTGCCAAGTAGAACCGTTGGGAAGACTTTGGGAAAGTCTTGTTAATCTTGCTGTAAAAAACAGAAACTTTAGCGCTCACGAGAACTGCTGCCATTTTTATTTGGAAAGCGCTATTTAGTTAATTCTTTTTGCAGATGATTAATAGATAAAGTACTCACGTCCAGAAATTTATTTTAGAATTTTTTGGGTTCCAGATCTTGCGCTAGCTACAGATTACTACAGACTGTTCTGTTTTTGACAGATTCTGTTTTTCGTGTGTTGTTTGCTTATTTTGATGAATCTATGGCTAGTAAAATAGTTTATAAACGGTAGAGAAGTTGGAATACAGTAGGTTTAACACCAATATAAATAAATAATGAGTTCATTACAGTACCTTGAAGTGGTCTTTTGTTTTCTTTCGCTAACGGAGCTCACGAGATTTTCTTCTTTAAGTTTTGTGTTGTGAAGTTTTCAAGTTTTGGGTAAAGATTTGATGGATGATGGAACAAGGAGTGGCAAGAGACTAAGCTTGGGGATGCCCATGTCACCCCCAAGATAATCTAAGGACACCTAAAAGCCAAAGCTTGGGGATGCCCCGGAAGGCACCCCCTCTTTCGTCTACTTCTATCGGTAACTTTACTTGGAGCTATATTTTTATTCACCTCATGATATGTGTTTTGCTTGGAGCGTCTTGTATGATTTGAGTATTTATTTGTTAGTTTACCACAATCATATTTTCTGTACACACCTTTTGAGACACACACACATGATTCGGAAATTATTAGAATACTCTATGTGCTTCACTTATATCTTTTGATTTATATAGTTTTGCTCTAGTGCTTCACTTATATCTTTTAGAGCACAGTGGTGGATTTGTTTTATAGAAACTATTGATATCTCATGCTTCACTTAGATTATTTTGAGAGTCTTAAATAGCATGGTTATTTGCTTAAATAATCCTTATATGCTAGGTATACACGATTAATAATAAAATTCTCTTATGAGTGTGTTGAATACTATGAGAAGTTTGATGCTTGATAATTGTTCTGAGATATCGAGATGGTGATATTAGAGTTGTGCTAGTTGAGTAGTTGTGAATTTGAAAAATGCTTGTGTTAAAGTTTGTGATTCCTGTAGCATGCACGTATGGTGAACCGTTATGTGATGAAGTCGGAGCATGATTTATTTATTGATTGTCTTCCTTATGAGTGGCGGTCGGGGACGAGCGATGGTCTTTTCCTACCAATCTATCCCCCTAGGAGCATGCGCGTCATACTTTTCTTCGATAACTTATAGATTTTTACAATAAGTATATGAGTTCTTTATGACTAATGTTGAGTCCATGGATTATACACACTCTCACTCTTCCATCATTGCTAGCCTCTCTAATACCGCACACCTTTCGCCGGTATCATACACCCACCATATACCTTCCTCAAAACAGCCACCATACCTACCTATCATGACATTTCCATAGCCATTCTGAGATATATTGCCATGCAACTTTCCACCGTTCTGTTTACTATGACACACTTCATCATTGTCATATTGCTTTGCATGATCATGTAGTTAATATCGTATTTGTGGCAAAGCCACCGTTCATAATTCTTTCATACATGTCACTCATGAGTCATTGCATATCCCGGTACACCGCCAGAGGCATTCACATAGAGTCATATTTTGTTCTAAGTATCGAGTTGTAAGAAAATAAAAGTGTGATGATCATCATTATTAGAGCATTGTCCCAAGTGAGGAAAGGATGATGGAGACTATGATTCCCCCACAAGTCGGGATGAGACTCCGGACGAAAAATAAAAATAAAAAATAAAAAAGAGGCCATAAAAAAAGAGAAAAGGCCCAAATAAAAAAATGTGAGAAAAAGAGAGAAGGGACATTGCTACTATCCTTTTACCACACTTGTGCTTCAAAGTAGCACCATGATCTTCATAGTAGAGAGTCTCCTTTGTTATCACTTTCATATACTAGTGGGAAATTTTCATTATAGAACTTGGCTTGTATATTCCAATGATGGGCTTCCTCAAAATGCCCTAGGTCTTCGTGAGCAAGCAAGTTGGATGCACACCCACTTAGTTTCTTTTTGAGCTTTCATATACTTATAGCTCTAGTGCATCCGTTGCATGGCAATCCCTACTCACTCACATTGATATCTATTGATGGGCATCTCCATAGCCCATTGATACGCCTAGTTGATGTGAGACTATCTTCTTCCTTTTTGTCTCCTCCACAACCACCAAGCTATTCCACCTAAAGTGCCATGTCCATGGCTCACGCTCATGTATTGCGTGAAGATTGAAAAAGTTTTGAGAATGTCAAAAGTATAAAACAATTGCTTGGCTTGTCATCGGGGTTGTGCATGATTTAAATACTTTGTGTGGTGAAGATAGAGCATAGCCAGACTATATGATTTTGTAGGGATGACTTTGTTTGGCCATATTATTTTGAAGAGACATAATTGCTTAGTTAGTATGCTTGAAGTATTATTATTTCTATGTCAATATTATACTTTTGTCTTGAATCTTTCAGATCCGAATATTCATGCCACAATTAAGAGGAATTACATTGAAATTATGCCAAGTAGCATTCCACATCAAAAGTTCTGTTTTTATCATTTACCTACTCAAGGACGAGCATGAATTAAGCTTGGGGATGCTTGATACGTCTGCAACGTATCTATAATTTTTGATTGCTCCATGCTATATTATCTACTGTTTTGGACATTATTGAGCTTTATTATCCACTTTTATATTATTTTTGGGACCAACCTATTAACCGGAGGCCCAGCCCAAAATTGCTGTTTTTTTGCCTATTTTAGGGTTTCGAAGAATAGGAATATCAAACGGAGTCCAAACGGAATGAAACCTTCGGGAACGTGATTTTCTCACCGAACATGATCTAGGAGACTTGGACCCTACGTCAAGCAACCAACAGGGAGTCCACGAGGTAGGGGGGCGCGCCTACCCCCCCTCCCGCAGGCGCGCCCTCCACCCTCGTGGGCCCCCTGTTGCTCCACCGACGTACTTCTTCCTCCTATATATACCTACGTACCCCGAAACGATCAGATACGGAGCCAAAACCCTAATTCCACCGCCGTAACTTTCTGTGTCCATGAGATCCCATCTTGGGGCCTGTTCTAGAGCTCTGCCGGAGGGGGCATCGATCACGGAGGGCTTCTACATCAACACCATAGCCTCTCCGATGAAGTGTGAGTAGTTTACCTCAGACCTACGGGTCCATAGTTATTAGCTAGATGGCTTCTTCTCTCTTTTTGGATCTCAATACAAAGTTCTCCCCCTCTCTTGTGGAGATCTATTCGATGTAATCTTCTTTTGCGGTGTGTTTGTTGAGAATGATGAATTGTGGGTTTATGATCAAGTTTATCTATGAACAATATTTGAATCTTCTATGAATTCTTTTATGTATGATTGGTTATCTTTGCAAGTCTCTTCGAATTATCAGTTTGGTTTGGCCTACTAGATTGATCTTTCTTGCAATGGGAGAAGTGCTTAGCTTTGGGTTCAATCTTGCGGTGTCCTTTCCCAGTGACAGTAGGGGCAGCAAGGCACGTATTGTATTGTTGCCATCGAGGATAACAAGATGTTTTTTTTATCATATTGCATGAATTTATCCCTCTACATCATGTCATCTTGCTTAAGGCGTTACTCTGTTCTTATGAACTTAATACTCTAGATGCATGCTGGATAGCAGTCGATGTGTGGAGTAATAGTAGTAGATGCAGGAAGGAGTCGGTCTACTTGTCTTGGACGTGATGCCTCTATACATGATCATACCTAGATATTCTCATAACTATGCTCAATTCTGTCAATTGCTCAACAGTAATTCGTTCACCCACCGTAAAATGCCTATGCTCTTGAGAGAAGCCACTAGTGAAACCTATGGCCCCCGGGTCTATCTTCATCATATTAATCCTCCAATACTTAGTTATTTTCATTGATTTTTATTTTACTGCATCTTTATCATAAAAATACCAAAAATATTATCTTATCATATCTATCAGATCTCACTCTCGTAAGTGACCGTGTAGGGATTGACAACCCCTTATCGCGTTGGTTGCGAGAATTTATTTGTTTTGTGTAGGTGCGAAGGACTGGCGTGTATCCTCCTACTGGATTGATACGTTGGTTCTCAAAAACTGAGGGAAATACTTACGCTACTTTGCTGCACCACCCTTTCCTCTTCAAGGGAAAACCAACGCAAGTGCTCAAGAGGTAGCAAAGGTTCAGCTAGAGCTTGGTTGAATTAGTTGGCTCCGGGCAGTATATTCAGCTGGGAGGAGTTGGCACGAGTGTTTGTCAGAACGTTTGAGGGCCATGCAACCGACCAGCGGGATTGACAGAATTGCAACATTGCGTGCAAAAACCGAATGAAACTTTGAGAGATTACATCCAGAGGTGGACCACTTTGCATCACACTGTGGAGAATGTGTCTCAGCATCAAGCAGTTTGCGCCTTCAAGGAGGGCGTTCGGTATCGGGAGCTCAACCTGAAATTTGGTCAGACAGGAGACATGACCCTGAACTGAATGATGGACATAGCCACTCGGTGCGCAAACGGCGAAGAAGATCGACTACGCAGTGGCAAGGGCAAACCAGTCGGCCAGGACACTAGACGAGGTAATTCCAATCGGAAGCAGAAGCACAAAGCAGAACCTGCAGGTCCTGGAGAGGTTGCAATCGCAACCCAAGGAAAATCTAAAGGAAAGCCTAAAGGGCCCTGGACCCCCAAGAAGATGAAGGATTTAGCAGGGAACGACGTGTTGGATCTGCCATGTCACATTCATATCAAGAAAGATGAAGAGGGTAATCTGATTTATCCCAAACATACCAGATAGTGTCGAGTCCTTATTTAGCAGTTCCGAGAAAACAACCCAGTGAGAAAGAGAAGGAATCTGATAAGGATGAGTACAAGGAAGAGGATGATGAAGGATTTCCCAATGTCAATCCACTTTGGTGATTTTTGCTGACATAGAAAGTAAAAGTCGACTGAAAGTGATCAACAGAGAAGTAAACATGGTTGCTCTGGCAATGACAACGTATCTGAAATGGTCAAAGACTCCCATCACATTCGACCAGTCCGACCACCCGCTGCATGTAGCCACCCCCGAGAGGCAAGTGTTGGTGGTCGACCCAGTCATTGGGGGCACCCAATTGACCAAAGTCTTGATGGATGGCGGCAGTGGTTTGAACATTTTGTATGCTGAGACCCTCCGAGGGATGGGCATTCTGATGTCCAAGCTCAGCGAGAGCAACATGCGGTTCCACAGAGTTATACCTGGAAAGAAAGCCGACTCACTTGGCCAGATCACTCTTGATGTGGTTTTCGGTGATTCAAAGAATTACCGTAAGGAAAAGTTGACATTTGATGTTGTGGATTTTCACAGTGCCTATCATGCTATCCTGGGCAGAACTGCGTATGCTCGTTTCATGGCTTAGCCATGTTACGTGTACCTCAAACTCAAGATGCCTAGCCCTACGGGGGTGATTACAGTCACTGGTAATCGGCAGTGAGCAGAAGAGTGCTTCCCAAAGGGCTCGAAGATTGCCGATGAACAGATGGCAGCGATAGAAATGGAAGAATACAAGAAGATGGCAGATCCGGGTGATCTGTTGAGAGCTAAGAAGCATGCTTCAGAATTTGCATTTAAGTCGTCAGGTGAAACAAAGTCAGTTCACATTCACCCGACTGATCCCAATGCTGCTCTGACTCATATCTCAACAACACTCGACAACAAATAGGAAGACGCGCTCATCCAGTTCCTCCGTGAGAACTGGGACATCTTCGCATGGAAACCTTCTGACATGCCGGGTGTACCCAGAGAACTGGATGAGCTCCGTTTGCGAGTCAACCCAAAAGCAAAACCTGTCAAAGAGCATCTCCGATGGTCCGGCGTGGAGAAAAGAAAGGCGATTGGCGAGGAAGTGGCTCAGCTTCTGGCAGCTGAGTTCATCCGAGAGATTTACCACTCCGAGTGGCTCGCCAACATCGTCATGGTCCCTAAGAAAGATGATTCACTCCGTATGTGTATTGACTTCCAACATATCAATTGGGCCTGCCTGAAAGATCACTTCCCTCTCCCCCGCATCGATCAAATAGTTGACTCGACTGCGGGATGTGAGTGATTGTCCTTTCTGGACGCATACTCCGGGTACCATCAGATCTGACTGTACGGACCCGATGAAATAAAAATAGCTTTTATCACCCCATTCGGGTGCTTTTGCTATGTTACCATGCACTTTGGTATCAAGAATGCTGGCGCCACATTCATGCGCATGATACAGAAGTGCATGCTCACTCAAGTCAGTCGGAATGTGGAAGCATACATGGATGACATCGTGGTTAAGTTGCGTAAAGGTTCCGACTTGCTGACTGACCTCGCTGAAACCTTTGCCAACCTGAGACGATATGATATCAAGCTTAACCCGTCAAAGTGTACATTCGGAGTTCCAGGTGGAAAGTTACTCGGTTTCCTCATTTCCGAACATGGGATCGATGCTAACCCAAAGAAAGTTGGCGCTATACTCCGAATGAAAAGCCCTGTGCGCATACACGACGTTCAGAAGCTTACTGGTTGTTTGGCCGCCTTGAGTCGATTCATCTCTCATCTCGGTGAAAAGGCATTGCCTCTTTACCAATTGATGAAGAAATCTGATAAGTTCGAGTGGACTCCTGAAGTTGACGCAGCGTTTGCAGAGGTCAAAACCCTGCTTTCCACCCAGCCGGTGCTTGCTGCTCCAATCAGCAAAGAGCCTTTACTGCTTTATATTGCAGCCACTGGACAAGTTGTCAGTACAGTACTCACGGTCGAGTGGGAAGAAGAAGGTAAAGCCTATAAGGTTGAACGCCTAGTGTACTATATTTCTGAAGTCTTAACTCCATCCAAGCAGAGATAGCCGCATTATCAGAAGCTTGTTTATGGAATTAACTTGACCACGAAGAAGGTTGCACATTATTTCTCAGAACACTCTATCACAGTCGTCAGTGATGCTCCATTGTTATAAATTCTGAACAACAGAGATGCAACTGGTCGAGTGGCAAAATGGGCGATTGAACTCCTTCTGTTGGATATCAAGTTTGAGGCAAAGAAAGCAATCATGTCCCAATCAATAGCAGATTTCCTAGTCGAGTGGATCGAACAGCAGCAACCGACTCAAGTTCACTCGAAACATTGGACTATGTTCTTTGATGGATCCAAGATGTTGAGTGGTTCTGGCGCTGGAGTAGTTCTGGTATCCCCGTGAGGCGACAAGCTTAGTTATGTCCTTCAGATTCACTTTGATTCCTCCAACAATGAAGCTGAGTACAAAGCACTTTGGTATGGGTTATGAATGGCCATTTCACTCGGCGTCCGTCGCCTAATGGTCTACGGCGATTCAGATTTGGTGGTCAACCAAGTTATGAAGGAGTGGGACGTTAGAAGCTCATCTACGACTGGTTATTGCAATGCAATGAGAAAGTTAGAAAAGAAGTTTGAAGGGCTAGAGCTCCACCACATTCCTCGACTGAAGAACCAGGCAGCGGATGACCTGGCAAAAATAGGTTCCAAGCGGGAGCCCATTCCCGGCAATGTGCTCTTGGAGCATCTTCACACACCATCAGTTCAAGAGGATCCCTTCACAGAAGAGCCCCCGCAACCTAAGAGTTCTACTGATCCGACTGAAGTTGAAATCCCAGCCGTGGTCGACTTAATCATGGAAGTTTTGGTCGTCATTCCTGACTGGACAGTGTCGTATATCGCATATATTCTCAAGAAAGAACTTCCAGAAGACGAAGATGAAGCACGACAGATTGTCCGTCAATCCAAAGCCTTCACTGTGATAAGTGGTCGACTGTACAGGGAGAGTGTGACTAGAGTTGCCCGGTGATGCATTACCCCAGAGCAGGGTTGAATGATTCTTAATGATATCCACTCGGGGACCCGTGGTCACCATGCGTCCTCTCGGACAATCGTGGCCAAAGCATACCAAGCAGGTTTTTACTGGCCGTGAGCAAATGAAATGGCAAAGGACATAGTCGACAAGTGTGAGGGCTGCCAGTTCTACTCCAACATGTCTAACAAGCCCGCTTCAGCCTTGAAGACCATTCCACTCGTCTGGCCATTTGCTGCTTGGGGGTTGGATATGGTTGGGCCCTTGAGGACTGGCAGAAGTGGTTTCACCACCTGCTTGTTGCAGTCGACAAGTTCACTAAATGGATTGAAGCCAAACCCATCAAGAACCTCGATTCAAGAACCTCCGTCAGCTTCATCAGAGAGTTAACATTCAGATATGGAGTCCCACACAGCATCATCAAAGACAACGGTTCAAACTTTGATTCAGATGAGTTCAGAGCTTTCTGCACTTCCCAGGGCACCCGGGTCGACTATGCTTCAGTCGCTCACCCTCAGTCGAATGGACAAGCAGAAAGAGCAAATGGTTTGATCTTACAAGGGTTAAAGCCCAGATTGATGCGAGACCTCAAGCATGCGGCTGGTGCCTAGGTAGATGATTTACCATCAGTACTGTGGGGTCTAAGAACGACGCCAAATCGGTCGACTAGCCAGACTCCCTTCTTCGTGGTTTATGGAGCCGAAGCCGTGCTGCCGACTGATTTACTCCATAATGCCCCGTGGGTGGAGCTCTTCTCAGAGGCAGAAGCAGAACAAGCCCGACAAGACGCTATTGATATTTTGGAAGAAGAAAGAGAGATGACCCTGATCAGATCGACAATTTATCAGCAAGACCTTCGCCGGTTCCACGCTAGGAACATAAGAGGTCGAGCATTTCAGGAAGGGGACCTGGTTCTCCGAGTGGATCAGTGATAACCCACAAGTATAGGGGATCACAACAGTTTTCGATAAGTAACAGTGTCGAACCCAACGAGGAGCTAAAGTAGAACAAATATTCCCTCAAGTTTTATCGACCACCGATACAACTCTACGCGCGCTTGACGTTCTCTTTACCTAGAACAAGTATGAAACTAGAAGTACTTTGTAGGTGTTGTTGGATAGGTTTGCAAGATAATAAAGAGTACGTAAATAAAAAGTAGGGGCTGTTTAGGTTAAGAAACAATAAAGTAAATATAGCGAGTGTGGAAAAGTGGTGGTAGGAGTTGTGAAATTGTCCCTTAAGCCATTGACTACTTTACTAGACCGATAGCAAGTATTATGTGGGAGAGGCCACTGCTAGCATGTCATCCCTTACTTGGAATTCTATGCACTTATGATTGGAACTATTAGCAAGCATCCTCAACTACTAATGTTCATTAAGGTAAAACCCAACCATAGCATTGAAATATATTGGTCCCCCTTCAATCCCGTATGCATCAATTTCTATGCTAGGTTGAAGCTTCTGTCACTCTTGCCCTCCAATACATAGTTCTATCAACATACAACTAACCCTATGGTGTTATCCACGCGCACGCTCATATGATGGGCACCAAAGGACAGCAACATAACCACAAGCAAATTAAATCAATCATAGCAATTCATCAACCACCGATAGGACAACGAAAATCTACTCAGACATCATAGGATGGCAACACATCATTGGATAATAATATGAAGCATAAAGCACCATGTTCAAGTAGAGGGTATAGCGGGTTGCGGGAGAGTGGACCGCTGTAGATAGAGGGGGGAAGGTGATGGAGATGTTGGTGAAGATGGCGGAGGTGTTGGTGAAGATTGCGGTGATGATGATGATGGCCACGGCGGCGTTCCGGCGCCACCAGAGGAGAGGGGGAGAGGGGCCCCCTTCTTCCTCTTCTTCCTTGACCTCCTCCCTAGATGGGAGAAGGGTTTCCTCTCTGGTTCTTGGCCTCCATGGCATGGGAGGGGCGAGAGCCCCTCCGAGATTGGATATATCTCTCTGTTTCTCTCTGGTTCTGCGTTCTGTTCTGGCTCTGTTTCACCGTTTCGTATATATATGGAGATCCGTAACTCTGATTGGCCTGAAACCTTCGCCGTGATTTTTTCCAAATATTAGCTTTCTTGCGGCAAAATAAAAGCGTCAACCGCCTTACGGTGGGCTCACGTGGGTAGGGGGCGCCCCTTGCATCATGACCACCTCGGGCATTGGTTCGCGTTGATTTTCCTTCCGAACTTTCCATATTTTCCAAAAATAAGCTCCGTCCGTTTTTATCCCGTTTGGACTCCGTTTGATATGGATATTCTGCGAAACCAAAAACATGCAACAGACATGAACTAGCACTGGGCACTGGATCAATATGTTAGTCCCAAAAATAATATAAAAAGTTGCCAAAAAGTATATGAAAGTTGAATAATATTGGCATGGAACAATCAAAAATTATAGATACGACTGAGACGTATCAGCATCCCCAAGCTTAATTCCTGCTCGTCCTCGAGTAGGTAAATGATAAAAAAGATAATTTTTGATGTGGAATGCTACCTAGCATAATCTTGATCATATGTCTAATCATGGCATGAATATTAAGACACGAGTGATTCAAAGCAATAGTCTATCTTTTGACATAAAGACAATAATACTTCAAGCATACTAATAAAGCAATCATGTATTTTCAAAATAACATGGCCAAAGAAAGTTATCCCTACAAAATCATATAGTCTGGCTATGCTCCATCTTCACCACACAAAATATTCAAATCATGCACAACCTCGATGACAAGCCAAGCAATTGTTTCACACTTTTGACGTTCTCAAACCTTTTCAACTTTCATGCAATACATGAGCGTGAGCCATGGATATAGCACTATTGGTGGAATAGAATATGATGGTGGGGAAGACAAAAAGGAGAAGATAGTCTCACATCAACTAGGCGTATCAACAGGCTATGGAGATGCCCATCAATAGATATCAATGTGAGTGAGTAGGGATTGCCATGCAACAGATGCACTAGAGCTATAAGTGTATGAAAGCTCTAACTGAAACTAAGTGGGTGTGCATCCAACTTGCTTGCTCATGAAGACCTCGGGCATTTGAGGAAGCCCACCATCGGAATATACAAGCCAAGTTCTATAATGAAAATTCCCACTAGTATATGAAAGTGATAACTCAAGAGACTCTCTATATGAAGAACATGGTGCTACTTTGAAGCACAAGTGTGGAAAAAGGATAGTAGCACTGCCCCTTCTCTCTTTTTCTCTCATTTTTTTGTTTTATTTTTTATTTTTTGGTGGGATTCTTTGGCCTCTTTTATTTTTTTGTAAAGTCCGGAGTCTCATCCCGACTTATGGGAGAATCATAGTCTCCATCATCCTTTCCTCACTGGGGCAATGCTCTAATAATGATGATCATCACACTTTTATTTACTTACAACTCAATATTACAACTCAATGTCTATAACAAAGTATGACTCTATATGGATGCCTCCGGCGGTGTACCGGATGTGCAATGATCTAGCGTAGCAATGACATCAAAAAAACGGACAAGCCATGAAAACATCATGCTAGCTATCTTACGATCATGCAAAGCAATATGACAATGAATGCTCAAGTCATGAATATGATGATGATGGAAGTTGCATGGCAATGTATCTCGGAATGGCTATGGAAATGCCATGATAGATAGGTATGGTGGCTGTTTTGAGGAAGGTATATGGTGGGTTTATGGTACCGGCGAAAGTTGCGCAATACTAGAGAGGCTAGCAATGGTGGAAGGGTGAGAATGCGTATAATCCATGGACTCAACATTAGTCATAAAGAACTCACATACTTATTGCAAAAATCTATTAGCTATCGAAACAAAGTACTACGCGCATGCTCCTAGGGGGATAGATTGGTAGGAAAAGACCATCGCTCGTCCCCGACCGCCACTCATAAGGAAGACAATCAATAAATACCTCATGCTCCGACTTCGTTACATAACGGTTCACCATACGTGCATGCTACGGTAATCACAAACCTCAACACAAGTATTTCTACAATCCACAACTACCCGCTAGCATGACTCTAATATCACCATCTTTATATCGCAAAACTATTGCAAGGAATCAAACATATCATATTCAGCGATCTACAAGTTTATGTAGGATTTTATGACTAACCATGTGAATGACCAGTTCTTGTCATCTCTCTAAATAGATATAAGTGAAGCAAGAGAGTTCAATTCTTTTTACAAAAGATATGCCCGCGCTCTAACAAATATAAGTGAAGCAAAAGAGCATTCTACAAATGGCGGTTGTCTAAGTGAAGAGAAACAGGCAATCCAAACTTCAAATGATATAAGTGAAGCACATGAAGCATTCTATTAAGCCATACTCAAAGAATATAAGTGAAGTGCAAAGAGCATTCTATAAATCAACCAAGGACTATCTCATACCATCATGGTGCAAAAAAGAAACATGAAAACTAAAGCAAAGACGCTCCAAGATTGCACATATCGCATGAACGAAACGAATCCGAAAACATACCGATACTTGTTGAAGAAAGAGGGGATGCCTCCCCAGCATCCCCAAGCTTAGAAGCTTGAGTCTCCTTGAATATTTACTTGGGGTGCCTCGGGCATCCCCAAGCTTGAGCTCTTGCCTCCCTTCCTGCTTCTCACATCGAGACCTTCTCGATTATCGAACACTTCATCCACACAGAACTTCAACAGAAAACTCGGTAAGATCCATTAGTATAATAAAGCAAATCACCACTATAAGTACTGTTGCAAACCAATTCATATTTTGTTTTTGCATTGTGTCTACTGTAGTATAACTTTTTCATGGCTTAATCCACTGATATAAATTGGTAGTTTCATCAAAATAAGCAAACTATGCATCAAAAACAGAATCTATCTAAAACAGAACAGTATGTAGTAATCTGAACACTCACCATACTTATGATACTTGAAAAATTCTACCAAAATTAGGAAAAATAAACAATTTGTATAGGAAGACAGTGCAAAACGAATCAGAACCATTTGACATTCCAGCTAAAAATGTAAAATCGCGCACTACAGCCAAAGTTTCTGTCCTGCACCGTACAAACCATCAAGCAAATGTAAACATCCTAAAGGCAAACCTTGGCACATTATTTTTATAATACAATGGAATTGTACAAGGGGATAATTATTTTTGTTGAAAAGTTTTTGTAATCAAGATTCACAAAGTTTCCGTGAGCATGAACAAAGTTCAAGGAGCTCTCCCACTTCAACAATGCTTGTCTTTCTCACTTTCGCTTTTCTTTTTGAAAAGTTTTGGGTTCCCCTCTTTATTTTTGTTGTTTTTAAACTATATGAAAGCACTCAACAGAAATAAATGACTCTCTAAAACTTACGGGTTGTCTCCCTGGCAGCGCTTTCTTTAAAGCCATTAAGCTAGGCATATAGTGCTCAAGTAGTGAACCCACCCGGATCCCAAGGTATATCAAAGCCAATTTTAATTAACAATGATTTGTAATTTAGTAGTGAGCACAAAGCAACATATATCAAGTAATGACGAAGTCTAACTCTCTTCCTATGCATCGGCATGTCATAAAAGAACAATTCATGCACACCTAGTAAAGGCCAATGCATAGTATAAACAGTTTCTTGCAATTTTATCATGTTGGAAACATAGAGAGGTGAGATATAGTTCCTCTCTCATAATAATTGCAAGTAGGAGCAACAAGCACATGCATATTATATTTATCTAAATCATCATGTGCAACGGTAAAAGGCAACCCATCAATATAATTCTTAATAAGTGCAAACTTCTCCGATATAGTATAATCGGGAGAATTCAAAAAGATAATAGGACTATCATGCGTGGGTGCAATAGCAAAAATTTCATGTTTAACATAAGGAACTATAGCAAGTTAATCTCCATAAGCATAATTCATATTGGCATCTTGGCCATAAGCATAGCAAGCATCATCAAAAAGGGATATTTCAAAAGAATCATAGGGATCATAACAGTCATCATAGCAATCATCCTTCGGTAAGCACGAAGGGGAATTAAAAAATGTATGAGTTGAAGAGTTACTCTCATTAGAAGGTGGGCACAGGTGATCAATCCGCTCTTCCTCCTTTTGTTCTTCGCTCTCCTCATCTTTTTCATCCAATGAGCTCACAGTGTCATCAACTTCTTCTTCCATAGATTCCTGCAAAATATTAGTCCCTTCTTGGACAACGGAGACTTTCTTAATAAGTGCATTAATTTCATAATTGTATTCATAATTCTCATAGCAATATTTGAGGATAGCTAAATTTTCAGATCTATAACAAGCATCACCAATATCATCAAACTCTTTAAACATAGATTCAATTTCATAAGCACCCATAAAAGCAACAAATTCTTCTATTTGTTCCACATCATAGTAATCATATATACCTCTAGCATAAGAAGCCAAGGTTTCATTATCACTAAATTTGCATGAAAAGGGGAGGTGTGGAGAATTCATCCTAGAGCAACAAGTATAATCATATTCCGAGCATAGTTGTCTAGCATACCACTTCAATATATTAACTTGATCCCATAATAGTTTCCTTTTTTGTGTCAAGCGATAATCCCTAAAGTATTCACGTTGATCCAACGTTACTCCCATTACCAAATTGAATGAGGTTTTCTCAGGATTATCAAAGTGGTACATAATATTTTTCACATATTGAGCATCGAGGGTTTTAGGAGGTTCCCCATCTCCATGAGCAGCAAGTACACCTAATTTTTTTGGTATTTCGTGTTCCATATCCATAACTAAAGATAACAACTAAGAACAGCAAAAAAAATTTACTTAGTGATAAAGCAAACAAGCACACACGAGAATATTCACCCCACGCTATTGCTCCCCGGCAACGGCGCCAGAAAAAGGTCTTGATAACCCACAACTATAGGGGATCGCAACAGTTTTCGATAAGTAAGAGTGTCGAACCCAACGAGGAGCTAAAGGTAGAACAAATATTCCCTCAAGTTCTATCGACCACCGATACAACTCTACGCACGCTTGACGTTCGCTTTACCTAGAACAAGTCTGAAACTAGAACTACTTTGTAGGTGTTGTTGGATAGGTTTGCAAGATAAAAAAGAGTACGTAAATAAAAAGTAGGGGCTGTTTAGGTTAATAAACAATAAAGTAAATATAGCGAGTGTGGAAAAGTGGTGGTAGGAGTTGTGAAATTGTCCCTTAAGCAATTGACTACTTTACTAGACCGATAGCAAGTATTATGTGGGAGAGGCCACTGCTAGCATGTCATCCCTTACTTGGAATTCTACGCACTTATGATTGGAACTATTAGCACGCATCCGCAACTACTAATGTTCATTAAGGTAAAACCAAACCATAGCATTAAAATATATTGGTCCCCCTTCAATCCCGTATGCATCAATTTCTATGCTAGGTTGAAGCTTCTGTCACTCTTGCCCTCCAATACATAGTTCTATCAACATACAACAAACCCTATGGTGTGATCCATGCGCGCGCTCATATGATGGGCACCAAAAGACAACAACATAACCACAAGGAAATTAAATCAATCATAGCAATTCATCAACCACCGATAGGACAACGAAAATCTACTCATACATCATAGGATGGCAACACATCATTGGATAATAATATGAGGCATAAAGCACCATGTTCAAGTAGAGGGTACAGCGGGTTGCGGGAGAGTGGACTGCTGTAGATAGAGGGGGAAGGTGATGGAGATGTTGGTGAAGATGGCGGAGGTGTTGGTGAAGATCGTGGTGATGATGATGATGGCCACGGCGGCGTTCCAGCGCCACCGGAGGAGAGGGGGAGAGGGGCCCCCTTCTTCCTCTTCTTCCTTGACCTCCTCCCTAGATGGGAGAAGGGTTTCCCCTCTGGTCCTTGGCCTCCGTGGCATGGGAGGGGCGAGAGCCCCTCTGAGATTGGATCTATCTCTCTGTTTCTCTCTGGTTCTGCGTTCTGTTCTGGCTCTGTTTCACCGTTTCGTATATATATGGAGATCCGTAACTCCGATTGGCCTGAAACCTTCGCCATGATTTTTTTCCGAATATTAGCTTTCTTGCGGCAAAAGTAGAGCGTCAACCACTAGGGCTGGAATTCGAGCCGAGTCGAGCCAGCTCGGCTTGACTCGCTAGAGCTCGTTTCATTAACGAGCTAGCTCGACTCGACTCGTTATTATTAACGAGCTTAAATCCAAGATTGGCTCGACTCGTATAACTCGCGAGCTGGCTCGTTTAGCTTGTTAAGCTCGTTAAAGATTTGAACATAAAACCCTCAAATATTTTAAGCATTATTATGTATGTATTAAACATATATATCACTAAACAATATTAATTTCCTTGTAACACATGAGTCTCCTAGGCGGTTGGGCCTTCAAGGGCTAGGCCTTGTGTTGTGCGCCTTGGACATAGGGTGTTGAGCGGCTGATCTTTTTTATATTGGGAGTGGCTAATATTTTGTACCGAGCCTAACGAGTTACACGAGTACTCATGAGATTGGCTCGTTTAACTTGGTCTATAAATGATCTTAAACTAAAGCTCGGCTCGACTCATTATTCTTCGAGTTCGAGTCAATTCAAGCCGAGTCACGAGCTACTCGTTTAGCTCACGAGTTTCGAGCTTTTTTTCTAGCCCTATCAACCACCTTACGGTGGGCTCACGAGGGTAGGGGGCGCGCCCTAGGGGGGCGCCCCTGCCTCGTGACCACCTCGGGCACTGGTTCGCGTTGATTTTCCTTCCAAATTTTCCATATTTTCCAAAAATAAGCTCCGTCTGTTTTTATCCCGTTTGGACTCCGTTTGATATGGTTATTCTGCGAAACCAAAAACATGCAACAGACAGGAACTGGCACTGGGCACTGGATCAATATGTTAGTCCCAAAAATAATATACAAAGTTGCCAAAAAGTATATGAAAGTTGAATAATATTGGCATGGAATAATAAAAAATTATAGATACGACGGAGACGTATCAATCAGCACCGTCCACACAAGCTTGCTCCCGCTTGGGAAGGTCCCTTCATCATCACCAAAGTGCTCCACAACAGAGCATACCCCCTATACGATGTGGAACACAAGAAAGACGAGCCACACGCTTGGAATGCGGAGCTTCTCTGCCATTTTAACACTTAAGCATTTAGACTATCAAGATGTAATAAGAAGTACCTTTCAGTTTGTTTATCCAAGACATGGTTTTACAGTCTCCTAAATGATTGTTATTACTTATGCATGTGTCCAAAATCCCCCAGTGGGTGGCTTAGCCGCGAATCCGATTCGCCTAAGTTTCAAAAACAAAATCCTACCAAGTGAAGAGCAAGCCTCTCACTCGGGGGCTTAGCTGCGAATCCGATTCGCCTAATTTTAAAAAATCCTACCGAGTGGAGAGCAATCCTCCCACTCAGGGGCATAGCTGCGAATCCGATTCGCCTAAGTTTAAAAAATCCTACTGAGTGGAGAGCAATCCTCCCACTCGGGGGCTTAGCTGCAGTCACGTACTCGCTTAAGTTTAAAAACTCCTACCGAGTGGTGAGCAATCCTCCCACTCGGAGGCTTAGCTGCAGTCACGTACTCGCCTAAGTTTAATAAAATCCTACCGGGTGGAGAGCAATCCTCCCACTCGGGGGCTTAGCTGCAGTCCCGTACTCGCCTAAGTTTAAAAAATCCTACTGAGTGCAGAGCAATCCTCCCACCCGGGGGCTTAGCTGCAGTCCCGTACTCGCCTAAGTTTTAAAAATCCTACCGAGTGGAGAGCAATCCTCCCACTCGGGGGTTGGCTGCAGTCTCGTACTCGCCTAACTTTAAAAAATCCTACAGAGTGGAGAGCAATCCTCCCACTCGAAGGCTTAGCTGTAGTCTCGTACTCGCCTTAGTTTAAAAAATCCTATCGAGTGGAGAGCAATCCTCCCACTCAAAGGCTTAGCTGCAGTTCCATACTCGCCTAAGTTTAAAACACGCTTTGTCCTGATCCGCAAGGACGACGAGGTGCAGGGCGACTGCGACCTTATCCTTGGAACCGCGACAAAAGTACAATGTGCGCTCCATCCTGATCCGCAAGGACGATGAGGTGCATGTCGACTGTGACCTTACCCTCAGAGCTGTGGCACAAGTACAATGTCTGCTCCATCCCGATCCACAAGGACGACGAGGTGCAGGTCGACCGCGACCTTATCCTCAGAGCTGCGACACAAATACAATGTCCGCTCTGTCCTGATCCGCAAGGACGACAAGGTGCAGGTTATGGACAACACCAACTGCCCTCGTTCATGATCCACTCAATTGAGCTGCATCACAGAGTCTGTAACATTTCAGACTGAAGAATCAAGTTCCACTCAGAGTCAAGAGATTCGAAAACAACTAAGTTCAGATAAATCCCATGAGGTTCCGCACCGCAGATTAAAGTACTCGGGCATCTGGCCCGAAGGAGTTTAACGGTTACAAAACCACTCGGCATACCGAGGCAAATTTAATCGGATCATAAAAAGTTTGTTCACTCCGCAGGAGGAGGACTGGCAGGCTCGACGAACTCATCCAGGTCGATTCCATCTGCAATTCAAGTAGCAGCAGCAATGAAGGTCTCCATAAAAGACTGGAAGTCGAGTCTCTTGGTGTTGGCAACCTTGATCGTGCTAGCTTTTCTTCCTTGGCCTCCTTGCAATGGAATCGAACAAGAGACAGAGCTACATCAGCACCGCATCGAGCAGGCGACTTCTTCCATTCCTGCACTCAACCAGGGATTTCATTAAGTCGAGTCATCAAGGACTTGAGGTCATTTTGGAGCGTCTCCTTTGGCCAAAGTGTTGTGTCAATCCGCAACACTACAACCTTCTGGCGAGCGAGGTAGTCTATAATGCTGGCAAGACAGGATTCCAGTCGGAGCACGTTCATGGCAGCTTCATCCTTGACAGGGGAGTTGACGGGGTCCATGCATGTCTCGATTCGCCCAGTTTCCTCCTCAAAGATTTGACATAATTCTACAACCACAAAGAACTATTTAGTCGACGGCTTATTGGTGAATTGACGATAGCGAAACAGTCGTACAAGGAAAGGTACCTTCAAGCATAAGGAATAACTTCTTGGCGAGCCCCTCCAGATAAGCCTCTAGGTCATTTCTCTTCCGAGAAATGTCTTCAATTTTTTCATTCATGGATACTTTGTCCTTCTTCAGATGGGTCACTTCTCGATTGGCCTCAGTAAGAGATGTCTTCAGCTTGGCGTTGTCTTCCTCTAGTGCTCCGACTGAAGCTAGCTTCTTATCGGTGAGTGTTGCTTTCTCTTGAGCCTCCTTCTACGCTGCGGCAAGATCAAGATCCTTCTGTGCCAGAGCCTGCCTCATTTTCTCTAAAAATATATATATACAACAAACAAGCACTCGGATTAGAGAGAAGAATGAGGAGACGACTGGAGAAACAAACCGATTTCACAGTCGACAGGTTTTTTACCTTCCATACCAGCTGTTTCGTCTTTGGCCTTCTGCAAGTTCTGCTTGGCCAACTCCAAGTCAAGGTTCAGCTGTCTCTGCTTCTCCTAAAATTCAGCAAATTTGGAGATGAGCTCACAGGATTTCTGAAATGAGTAAAAGATACATCAGTGGACAGAATCAAAGAATATTCGCTTACGAATGAAAAGAATTCTAAGACTACTGCAGAATCAAACATTCAACAGTAGTCTCGGGGACTACACCCAGTGGGTGCACTTAGCGTGCCCCACTGGTCCAGGTTCCACTCGACATGGTCCGCCCAGACCGAGTAAAAAAAAGAGACCGCAACCAACTGCCCGCAGTCGACCGTGGTCTCAGGGACTACACCCAGTGGGTGCACTCAGCGTGCCCCCACTAGTTCAGGTTCCAGTCGACATGGTCCGCCCAGACCGAGTGGAAGAACTGAAGAACAAGACATTTTTATCAAGACCCCCACCGAATCACACATTCGACGGCGGCCTCGGGGACTACACCCAGTGGGTGCACTCTGCGTGCCCCCACTTGTCCAAAGTTACAATTGACATAACCTAGTCGACTCAACTGGACAAACTACTCAGCATAAATTCAAACACCCAGTGGGTGTATAGATGCGAAGAACAGATTGACAAATGGATGCACAATGAAAAGTTTTTGGGTAGCATATCCTAACAGAACAAGCGTCAAGATAGGAGATCAGTTGGAAACCAACTAACCTGGACATTGGCTCGAAGGGCTGCACTGGCATCATAGGCAGCTTGGCTGGTCTCGTGCACTGTCTTCTTCCGCTCCATCATCAGGCCTGCTTGGCGTATAGCTTCCGTAGTAGCGCTTGCATGGTCCTCCGGAACATGTTGGGTGATGAACAATGGAGACGTGGGTCCAGTCGCGACAACTTGAGGATCCGAGGCGTGGTGTTGGACAGATGAAGCAGGGACTTGCGCAGTTGACGATGAAGGGCGTTCACTTGACACTGGAACAAGAAAAGTAACAGAAGCCTAATTCACGTCTCTAGACTGCTGAATTACTGGTTCCGTCACCGACGTCGACTGGGACGTCTTGCCAGCTGGTGTCTTCCTGCTCGAAGTCCTGCCCCTCCTTACCATGGCTCTCTGTGGCATGTCTTCGTCGTCATCTGGAAGTTCAATGACATTGGGTGGAGCTGCAAAGCAATCGATTACAGAAGTTCAGTCGATCGTCAAAATAGCTAATAAAGTAAAGACAAAATGACAAAATTTATACCCGCGTGGGAGGTGACTGCGTCTTCCATCTCCTCGTCAGCATCATATTGGTACATAGAAGTCCCAGAAGAAGCACTGCAAATTTTAGAATTCACTCGGTTAAAATGAGAAAGTGGATCGACTAAAGATCGGGTCATGCTAAAACTAAGAGGTCAAGCTCAGTGATTACCTAGAAGCGATAGGGTCGTTCACTTTGATCTTGGGCAAGGCCTTCCGGGGGTTTGGCGGCACGACTTTGAGTTGCTTCGGAGATTTTTCAGTCGGCACAGGAGAAGATGTCCTTGTGTGCTTGGAGGTCTATTCAGTCGGCGGAGTCCCTTTGCCACGGACACTGGGTGGGTCTTGCCTCTACTTGGAGCGTCTTTCTGTGCGAGCAGGGGAGTCGACCTCCTCACTACTGCTCAAGTCCTCGCTCTCCCCGTCTCCCCTTCCGTCAGAATGCCAGTCGCCACTGTCGCCTCCACTCACCTCTCCCTCCTGCTCCTGCTCTCCGTTGGGCATCGAATACATCCCAGTATAGATCTGCAAGACACAGGGTCGAGTGGATATCAATCAGTTTCGAGAACAAACACATATTAGAGCAAAATACACTCGAAAGGAAAGAATCAGACCTTGTCGGGTTCGGTGGTGTTGTCGAGTGGAGGAACCCTCCTAGACCCCCTAGGGTTGTCTTTGTTGCCAGTAATACCTTGCAGCCACTCCGCCACCGTTCCCTCATCGACTTCCTCCGGGTGGATCTGGGTGCTGTCTTCAGCACCTGAGTACATCAACATTGGATGATCACGGGCTTGGAGTGGCTGGATGCGTCGACTGAGAAACACTTCTAACAAGTCCATGCCAGTCACACCGGCACAGACAAGTTGGACTACTCGCTCAACCAACATATTCACCTCCACTTTCTCAGCCGGAGTCACTCTCAAGGGAGAAGGCTTCTCAACTCATTCTATGGAAAATAGGGGAAGGCCAGTCGACTGACCCAGGGTCGGTTGGTCCTTACAATAGAACCAAGTCGACTGCCACCCCCTAACTGACTGGGAAGAATCATAGCAGGGTAAGTGCTTTTATTTCTCATCTGGATCCCCAGACCTCCACACATCTGGATCACGTGTGTCCTCTCATCACTCGGATTGGCCTTTTTTACCGACTGAGAATGGCAGGTGAAAATGTGTTTGAAGAGGCCCCAGTGCGGTCGACAGCCAAGCAAGTTTTCACACATGGACACGTATGTGGCAAGGTATGTGATGGTATTGGGAGAAAAGAGATGAAGTTGGGCCCCAAAGAAGTTCAGAAAACCCCGAAAGAAAGGATGGGGAGGCAAAGAGAAACCGTGGTCGACATGCGTCGCAAGAAGGACACACTCACCCTCTTGTGGTCGCGGCTCAGTCTCGTCCTCTGGAAGCCGCCAAGATTTGTGGGGAATCAATACCCCGTCTACCAGATCCTCCATATCCTCTCATTGGATCATCGATCGGATCCAGTCGCCCCGGATCCAGCCGGGTGGCAAGCCGGTTCTCGATGATGATCCCACCCGGCTCGTCTTCTTCCCCTTCGCCTTCGTTGTCGCCTTCTTCGCGCGTTCCAGAGCCACCGTATTTTCCTTCCCCATTGCGGTGGGTCGAGCTCGGACTGGGCGGCGACACCGAGGACAGAAGCAGATGCAGTGGAGAAGCAGAGGAAGAAGGGGGAAATGGGGCGCACAGTGCAAAGGCCCCGGCCCAAACGCCTTATATGGGTTGGCTCCCCGAGTGGCTGACTTGTGGGTCCAAGCGATCCTGTTAAATCCCGCAATAGCCACGCGCGTAGTACGTGGCGAAAAAGGTGGCACGGGGATCGAGGCGCCCCTGCCTAATCCGCTCCGATTACCACGGCCCTCTCCGCCCCGCGCGCTTCCCCAAATTTCAAATCCCGCGAAATCCGAAGACGGCACAACAATCAATCATGCCGAAGATTTTATGCAGCATCAGCAGTCGAAGCTTACCAGCAAAATTCACTCGACAACTTCTGAATAGCTCAAGGCGACTGAAAATGAAGTTGAAGTTGTTTCATGGTTCTCCAGACCAAGTAAAATGCTTCCGCAACATGGAAATTGGGTCGGAACCATCTTCAACTCCATCTCCACTTGGACCCAGAACCATTCGGGGGCTAATGACGATGACATGTACCTAGGGTAGGGCAATAGACCTGATCTAAGCACCCCTCCCAAGGACACCGCCCTACAGTCAAAGACATTCAAAGGACAACAAATTCTACCAACTGAAGTCACCTTAAGATACAACTCACTCAACCATGGTTCCACTCGGATAACCCAATTCTAGTCGACCAGGGTATAATCACTCGACCACATCAGAAACCACTCGGAGTACAGAAGATCTAAAGCCACATAGGATGGCAATGGTCAGGCGTTCACTCCGTAGCGTTAATGATCATTTATATGTCTTTATTACTGGCATTACCAGTAACGTCTCACCTTAATGTACATTGAACTCCTTATAACATGGGCTAGCTGGGGTCCTGGCGCACTTTATATAAGCCACCCCCTCCACTGAGACAAGGGTTCACACCCCCTATAAATTCACGCATAATCCAATCGACCAGCCTCCGGGCATCGAAACATAGGGCTGTTACTTCCTCTGAGAAGGGCTTGAACTCGTAAATCTTGCGTGCACAACTTCACCGTAACTAGGATCTTGCCTCCTCATACCTAGCCTCATTCTACTGTCAGACTTAGAACCACGACACCTCCCCTGCCCAAACCGAATTGGACAAGGGGTGGGGGCACCCCCATTTCCTTCTCCCTCTCCACCTTTTCCCCTTTCCCCTCTCCGTTGGAAGGAAGGGGGAGGGGGCAAATCCTACTTTGACTAGGAGTCCAAGTAGGAATCCCCTCCCTTGGCGCGCCCCTCCTAGGCCGCTGGCCTTCTCCTCCCCTCCTTTATATACGGGGCGAGGGGCACCCCAAAGGCACACCAAGAATTCTCTTAGCCGTGTGCGGTGCCCCCCTCCATAGTTTACTCCTCCGGTCATAGCGTCTTAGTGCTTAGGCGAAGCCCTGCACGGATCACATCACCAACACCGTCACCACGCCGTCGTGCTGACGAAACTCACCTTCGACCCTCTACTAGATCAAGAGTTCAAGGGACATCATCGATCTGAACATGTGCAGAAAACGGAGGTGCCGTACGTTCGGTACTTGGATCGGTTGGATCGTGAAGGCGTTCGACTACATCAAACGCGTTAACATAACGCTTCCGCTTCCGCTTTCGGTCTACGAGGGTACATGGACACACTCTCCCCACTCGTTGCTATGCTTCTCCTAGATAGTTCTTGCATGATCGTAGGAATTTTTTTGAAATTGCATGCTACATTCCCCTACAATGGACTCCGAGCCAGGTCTATGCGTAGATGATATATGCACGAGTAGAACACAATGAGTTGTGGGTGATAATAGTCATACTGCTTACCACCAATGTCTTACTTTGATTCGGTAGTATTGTTGGATGAAGCGGTCCGGACCGACATCACATGACCGCGTTTATGAGACTGGTTCTACTGACGTGCTTCACACACAAGTGGCTAGCTGGTGTCTATTTCTCCAACTTTAGTTGAATCGAGTTTGACTATGGTCGGTCCTTGTTGAAGATTAAAACAACACACTTGACAAAAAAATCGTTGGGGTTTTGATGCGTTGGTAAGAATGGTTCTTGCTAGAAGCCCGTAGCAGCCATGTTAAACTTGCAACAACAAAGTAGAGGACACCTAACTTGTTTTGCAGGGCATGTTGTGATGTGATATGGTCAAGATGTGATGAGATATAAATTGTTGTATGAGATGATCATGTTTTGTAAAAGTTATCGGTAACCGGTAGGAGCCTTATGGTTGTCGCTTTATTGTATGAAATGCAATCACCATGTAATTTATTTACTTTATCACTAAGTGGTAGCGATATTCGTAAAAGCAATAGTTGGCGAGACGACATGATGCTACGATGGAGATCAAGGTGTCAAGCCGGTGACGATGGAGATCAAGACGGTGCTTTGGAGATGGAGATCAAAGGCACAAGATGATGATGGCCATATCATGTCACATATTTTGATTACATGTGATGTTTATCTTTTATGCATCTTATTTTGCTTAGTACGGCGGTAGCATTATAAGATGATCCCTCACTAAATTTCAAGGTATAAGTTGTTGTAGGGTGAAACCCTAGAGGGGATCTTTTCACACTTGGAGGGGGGAAAGAGGAAGAACACTCAAGAACACAAGGGACAAATCACTCAAACAAACCCAAATATCACATCCACTAGAGTATCATACATGAGATACACAAGATTACATGAACAATTCAAGGAAAATAGCACTAGGTAAGTTCTTCCCACTAGGCGAGGTCTTGATCTTGATCTTCTCCAAGAGGAGGGCTTGATAATCACAAAGATTCTTCCCTAGATGGGGGCATGATCTCCAAGAGGAGGGGATACAAGGAGAAAAGCTCTCTTTGGTGTTCTAAATACTTTGCTAACCTTAAAAACTGAGAGGAGCATGAAATATAGTCTAGGGGCGAAAGGGTATGGGCCTCGGAGGTTACACAGGCTTTTTAGCCCAGTTCGTAGCGAAACTGGGCCTACCGGACAGTCCAGTGCTAAGGACCGGATAGTCCGGTGAGTACAGATCCATTTTCGGGTGCCACCGGACTGTCCGCTGTGGGGACCGGACTATCTGGTAGTGCAATTTCTGTGCGACCGGACTGTCCGCTATGGGGATCGGACTGTCCGGTAGTGTAATTTCTGCACACTCTGTTTTCTTCATCTCGACACTTCCGGTCAGCTCTTGGGTCTTGGGGTCCTTCTGTTAGGCCTTGGGGGTACTCCATAACCTCTTGTCGGAGTTCGTCCACGTACCTAATGAAACATAGCATATTTTGGTGAGGTAGCAACCAAGTTCCATTCATGTCCATATCTATCTCAAGTAGGAGTGAGTTCACCTTGGTTTCAATGGTGCGTGCTCGAGCTCTTGTCATAGGTCCACTTGGTGCTTGCGGTGGTGATGGAGTGTCCGTGTGGGTGGACGAGCGATGCTCCGCATCATTTCCCCCCTTGGGAGAGATCCGTCCATGGATCATGCTCTTCATCACCATGGTACTTGGCCAAGTCTTTGACGTTGAAGATGTCGCTTACGTTGTACTTGTCACGTGGGATGTTGACCTTGTAGGTGTTGTCGTTGTAGCGTGCTAGCACCTTGAATGGTCCGTCGGCTCTTGGGAGTAGCTTGGACTTGTGTTCCTTGGGGAATCGGTCCTTGCGGAGATGTATCCATACTTGATCACCCGGTTGAAACACCATCGGAGACTTGTTGATGTTGAGTTTGGAGGCGAGTCATTGTACTTGGCGCTCGATCGTGTAACGGGTTTCTTCATGCATCTTGTTGAGGTAGGTGGCTCTTGCACTTGCGTCCATGTTTGCTCGTTCTTGCAGCGGTAGAGGAAGGATGTCCAACGGTGACAATGGGTTGAAGCCGTAGACAACCTCGAAGGGTGACTTGCCGGTGGTAGTGTGTCTTGCGCGGTTGTAGGCATACTCGGCGATGGGTAGGCACTCCTCCCACTCCTTGATGTTCTTCTTTATCGACACACATAGGAGACTGGCAAGCGTTTGGTTGGTGACTTCCGTTTGGCCATCAGTTTGAGGATGATACACTATGGAGAAGAGTAGCTTGATTCCGAGCTTGGCGCATAGCGTCTTCCAAAAGTAGCTTAAGAACTTGACATCTCCATCCGACACAATTGTCTTTGGCACACCGTGCAACCTCAAGATTTCCCTACAAAAGAGATTGGCAACATGTGAAGCATCATCTATCTTATTGCATGGGATAAAATGAGCCATTTTAGAGAATCCGTCCACAACAACAAATACGGAGTCCTTGCCATTTTGAGTCCTAGGTAATCCGAGCACAAAATCCATGCCAATATCTTCCCAAGGTTGATGTGGAATAGGTAGTGGCATATGTAAACCATGGGATTGAGATTGGGACTTAGCTTTGCAACATGTAGAGCACCGGTTGGTGAAGCGTGAGACATCGTGAAACATCTTGGGCCAATAGCAGTTCTTGGAGAGCGTGGCAAAGGTCTTGTCGCATCCAAAGTGTCCCATGAGTCCACCTCCATGAGCCTCTTGCAAAAGTAACAAACGAAGAGAAGACTCGAGAATGCATAGTTTGTTAGCTCTCATTAGATAACCATATTTGATATAGTATCGTTCCCAAGAAGTATGCATCACACACTTAGCAAAAGGATTAGGAGAAGTCATATCATGCTCATACAAATCTTTGATATGATCAAATCCAACAACATTCAATTCAAGTTGAGTAAGTAACATGCATTTGCAGGAAAGGGCATCCGCCACAACATTCTCTTTGCCCTTAATGTACTTGATCACATAGGGGAAAGATTCAATAAATTCACTCCATTTAGCATGCCTTTTATTCAACTTGGTTTGACCTTTAAGGTACTTAAGTGTCTCATGATCGGTATGTATGACAAACTCATGCGGTCTAAGATAATGCTCCCAAACATGCAACACATGCACTAAACCATACAATTCTTTGTCACAGATGGGATAACTGAGTTGAGCACCGGAGAGTTTTTCACTAAAATATGCAATAGCTCGCTTTTCTTGCATCAAAACTCCACCAATTCCATTACCACTCGCATCACAATGAACCTCAAAAGTTTTGTCAAAGTTAGGCAAAGCAAGAATTGGAGCATGAGTAAGCAAGGATTTAATCTCATCAAAAGCGGTTGATTGCAAATGTCCCCAAACAAAAGGAGCATTTTTCTTACTCAAGGCATGCAACGGTGCGGCAATAGTGCTAAAATCTTTCACAAAGCGACAATAGAAACCCGCAAGGCCAAGGAAACTACACACTTGTTGCAAATTAGTGGGTTGTGGCCAAGTTTTAATTGCTTTAATTTTAGACTCATCAACATGAACACCCTTTGAGGAAACAACGAAACCCAAGAAAACAAGCTTCTCAACTCCAAAAGTGCACCTTTTCATGTTGGAATGAAGACGTTCCTTGCGAAGAGTTTGCAAAACGGCCCTAACATGATTTACATGATCTTTGATGGATTTGCTAAAAACAAGTATGTCGTCGAAGTAGACCACAACAAACACTCCAATGTAAGGACGAAGCACAAAATGCATAAGACGCATGAAAGTACCGGGAGCTTCCGATAAACCCATAGGCATAACCAACCACTCGTACAAGCCAAATTTGGTTTTGAAAGTGGTTTTCCATTTATCACCTTCTTGTATGCGGATTTGATAATAGCCACTTTTAAGATCAATTTTTGAGAAAATGGTGGCACCGCTAAGCTCATCCAGCATATCATCTAGGCGGGGAATGGGATGCCTATAACGAACGGTGATAGCATTGATGGGTCTACAATCGGAGCACATGCAAAAATTACCATCTTGCTTGGGCACAAGTATTACCGGAACGGCACAAGGGCTTAAGCATTCACGTACATGGCCATTGTCGATGAGTGGTGGTACTTGCCTTTGGATCTCCTAGTTTATTCGGGGTTGACGCGATAGGGAGCCTTGTTTGGAAGAGGTGCTCCGGGGATGAGGTTGATCCTATGTTCAACGTGAAGGAAATATGCCCTAGAGGCAATAATAAAGTTATTATTTATTTCCTTATTTCATGATAAATGTTTATTATTCATGCTAGAATTGTATTAACCGGAAACATAATACATGTGTGAATACATAGACAAACAGAGTGTCACTAGTATGCCTCTACTTGACTAGCTCGTTAATCAAAGATGGTTATGTTTCCTAACCATAGACAAAGAGTTTTTATTTGATTAACGGGATCACATCATTAGGAGAATGATGTGATTGACTTGACCCATTCCGTTAGCTAAGCACTCGATCGTTTAGTATGTTGCTATTGCTTTCTTCATGACTTATACATGTTCCTATGACTATGAGATTATGCAACTCCCATTTACCGGAGGAACACTTTGTGTGCTACCAAACGTCACAAGTAACTGGGTGATTATAAAGGAGCTCTATAGGTGTCTCCAAAGGTACATGTTGGGTTGGCGTATTTCGAGATTAGGATTTGTCACTCCGATTGTCGGAGAGGTATTTTTGGGCCCTCTCGGTAATGCACATCACATAAGCCTTGCAAGCATTGCAACTAATGAGTTAGTTGCGAGATGATGTATTACGGAACGAGTAAAGAGACTTGCCGGTAACGAGATTGAACTAGGTATTGAGATACCGACGATCGAATCTCGGGCAAGTAACATACCGATGACAAAGGGAACAACGTATGTTGTTATGCGGTCTGACCGATAAAGATCTTCGTAGAATATGTGGGAGCCAATATGAGCATCCAGGTTCCGCTATTGGTTATTGATCGGAGACGTGTCTCAGTCATGTCTACATTGTTCTCGAACCCGTAGGGTCCGCACGCTTAAGGTTTCGATGACAGTTATATTATGAGTTTATGAGTTTTGATGTACCGAAGGAGTTCGTTATCCCGGATGAGATTGGGGACATGATGAGGAGTCTCGAAATGGTCGAGACGTAAAGATCGATATATTGGACGACTATATTCGGACATCGGAAAGGTTTCGAGTGGTTCAGGTATTTTTCAGAGTACCGGGGAGTTACGGGAATACGGGAGAAGTATATGGGCCTTATTGGGCTTTAGGGGAGAGGGAGAGGCAGGCCGCGCGCCCCCAAGGCCTAGTCCGAATTGGACTAGGGGGAGGGGCTGCGCCCCCTCCTTCCTTCTCTTCCCTCTTCCCCTTCCTTGTCTCCTACTCCTACTACATGGAAGGACTCCTAGTTGGACTAGGAAAGGGGGAATCCTACTCCCAGTGGGAGTAGGACTCCCCTAGGGCGCGCCATAGAGAGGGTCGGCCCTCCCCTCCTCCACTCCTTTATATACGGGTGCAGGGGGCACCCCAGAGACACACAAGTTGATCCACTGATCATATTCTTAGCCGTGTGCGGTGCCCCCTTCCACCATAATCCTCGATAATATTGTAGTGGTGCTTAGGCGAAGCCCTGCGACTGTAGTACATCAAGATCGTCACCACGCCGTCGTGCTGACGGAACTCTTCCCTGACACTTTGCTGGATCGGAGTCCGGGGATCGTCATCGAGCCGAACGTGTGCTAAAACTCGGAGGTGCCATAGTTTCGGTGCTTGATCGGCCAGGCCGTGAAGATGTACGACTACATCAACCGCGTTGTGCTAACGCTTCCGCTGTCGGTATACAAGGGTACGTAGATCACACTCTCCCCTCTCGTTGCTATGCATCACCATGATCTTGTGTGTGCGTAGGAATTTTTTTTGAAATTACTACGTTCCCCAACACAACACCACATAGAGGAGGGAGACCGAGAGGTAGCTCATCGGGAAAGACATCCTCGAATTCCTGCAACAATTTAGAGAACACTAGAGGAAGCAGATTAGGAGTGTTAGTTTTTGCCACCTCATCTTTGCAAAGTAGGACAAAGTGGATGACACTTGATGGGTTCTCACACACTTCTCTCATCTCTCTTTTTGTGGCTAGGAGGACTACGTTTTTCTCTCTTGGCAAAGAGTCGCTCAATTTTGGTTTGTGGCGCTCACTTTCTTTTTGGTGGTTCACTCTCTCACTAGGCTCTCCACGATGGGTGGAGGCTTGCTTATCGGCGATCACTTGGCTTGGTGACATTAGTCGAAGCACATACTCCTTGCCCTTCATCTTGAAGCTATAGTTTTTGGTTCTTCCGTTGTGGATGACTCCGTGATCGAATTGCCAAGGTCGTCCCAAGAGAAGATGGCACACAGACATAGGGACCACGTCGCACTCCAAGGTGTCCTCGTAGGCACCGATCTTGAAAGAAACTTATGCTCCACTTGAATTGTTCCGGAGTCGCTTAGTCATTGCACCTTGTAGGGACGAGGGTGCTTCTTCTTGACCAATTGGAGCTTGGAACATAGCTCATCACTCGCCAAGTTGTGAAAACTTCCTCCGTCGATGACGACTTTCATGGAATGCTCGTTGATGCCGGCCTTGGTGTGGAAGACGTGGCACCGTTGGTCTTCATCTTGATGGTGTTGGAGCATCAAGACATTGGATACCATGAGGGAGGGACTTGAATCGTTGTCAGAAAACACTTGATCATCTTCATCTTCGTTCACGCACCGGTGCATGGCCACGTGCTCAAGGGCTTCCATTTCTTCTTCACTCATCGAGTCATATGTGCCATCATCATTGAAGATCATGGCCCGCTTGTTGGTGCATTCGAAGGACTTGTGTCCTCGGCCACCACATGTGAAGCACTTGAGAGAACTTGTCTTGACGGGGTCATTTGTTGGCGCCGAAGATGAGGGAGTCTTGGATTTGTAAGTGCTTGCCGGAGGACGAGTCAAGGAAGGTGTAGCTTGCTTGGAACTTGACTTGTCGCCGGTACTTCGTGATGCTCTAGTTGAGGTAGGAGCTGGCGAAGCCGCGGGAGCTTGAGAGTAGGAGCCGTAGGTCTTGGACGAGTACTTGGCATATTTGAAGTCATCTTGCACTTGTCGCTCGGCCTTGGTCGCTTGATGAACTAGCTCGAGAGGGTTTGAGTATGGTTGGAAGTCGGCAATCCGCTTGATTGGGTGGTTGAGGCCATTCAAGAAGCGTGCCATTGTTTGCTCGTCGTCTTCCTTGACATTGGCTCGTATCATGGCAATCTCCATTTCTTGGTATTATTCTTCCACCTCTTCGTGCCTTGCTTGAGGAGTTGCAACTTATTGAAGAGATCACGAGTGTAGTGTGTAGGCACGAAGCGGGCTCTCATGACATCCTTCATGTCCACCCAAGTTGTGATTGGTGGCTCGCCTCTTGTTTGTCGTCGCTCGATCACTTGTTCCCACCAAATGAGGACGTAGTCTTGAAATTCGTGGGAGGCCATGGCGATCTTCTTTTCCTCGTCGTACTTGTAAAGACGGAATATCTTGTCCACCTTCAAGGCCCATGAGAGGTATTCTTCGGGATCATTGCTTCCGGAGAACTTGGGCATGTTGAACTTGAGCTTGCCGTAGTGGATTTCTTCATCGTAGTGGCGGTATTGATGTCGCTCTTGCCGTGGAGGAAGGTCTTCAAATGCTCGTTCCTCGAGGTGTCGCTCTTGGTGTGGGGGAGGGTCTCGACGCACTTGTTCCACTTGACGCACTTGTTCCACTTGGTGTCGCTCTTGTTGAGGAGGAGGACGAGGAATATGCGCTTGGTTGCGCCTTTCTTGTTGCTCTTTGCGTCGAGCGGCTTATTCTTGTTGCGCTTGGCGAAATGCTTCCTCTTGTTCACACACTTGGCGGTTGTGCTCTTCGACGGCTCTAGTGGACTCGCGGAGTGCGCATTGTGCTTCGAGTGCTTGAGCTTGACGGATTGCGTCATCATCTTGAGGTTCTTGACGAGGCACTTGTGGAGGTATTTGCTCTTGCTCCATTGCTTCTTACGCTTGTTGATGTGCCCTTTCACGTGCTCGGACTCGGTCTTGTAGGCCATTGCCATGGAATGGATTTTCTGGAGCTTGGCGATCTTGAGGATCTTCATGTCGAGGGACTCGAGCTCGTGGAGGACTTGCTTCGTAAGAGGAGTAGTCCGAAGATTGCCGACTTGAGCGGTGGCTTGAGTGGCCCCGTCTTGTTGACGAGGATGAGGAAGACGGGCGCCGCACGATCATGTTGCGGAGTTCTTCCATTTGTGTAGAGAACTTGTCGTCAATGTAGTCACGGTTCCTTGCTTCCGATTGGCGAAGGTCAGCAGCGAGTTGGTCAAGGCGTTCACCCAAGGCTTCACTTTCATGATGGAGAGCTCGTTATGCGACGAAGAAGTGGCTCTTGGTGACGTAGCCGGGATCATCACCTTGCTCCTCGAAAAGCGGGTTCACCGACGAACTTGGCCTATCCATCATAACCAAGTGGGGTGAGTAGGAAAATGAGAGAACAATACCGAAGTTACCTTTTTCGATGATTGAGGATGTAACAAGTGTCACTCAATGTAATGCCACAATAGTAGAATTGGAACCGGATTTGTTTCTCAGACCTACAAGTAAAAGGCTTATGGAGGAGCTCGGTTAAGATGGTGGAAAAAACTTCAAGCAAATGTTAGTCAAGATATCGATAAGGTTGAGAAGGTTCACAAAAATGTAGGTAAAGCAAATAGATCGAGCCCAAGGATATCACTAGGAACACACACACAGAGAAGATAGATGTGATCTGCACAACCAAGGGTGAGCTCAGAATGTGCAACCACGGAGAATGCTCTTGTTGTGCGAATGCTAGAGAGATGCTAGCTCGATCGCTCAAATGGGCAAGATACGCATGTGCACCAACCTATAAGAGAAACGTGCTGTCTTCAATCCCAACTATTCTATGTATGCGGTGACCAAGATGATATGTCTATGCAAAATGGCTCAATGCTATTGCTTACAAGCTCTTTGTTTCTCCTCTTTTGCTTAAAAGCTTTTCTTTCTTTATCTTTTTTTCTATGCTTGATGCTCGAGCCAAGTATGATATGAGACAAGTATGTAAGATATGCACGGGAGAGACTTATGGCACTAAGATGGTAACAAGATCACTACAATGCACAATAACGTGGCCCGGCAATTCTCAACTTGCTAGTCTCGATGGGTAAGCAACGCAAAATGGCCCGGGCTATCAATGCAAAAGCAACGGTAAGAAGTAAGTGTTGTCGAGGTTACCATCCTTTCTTATAGTTAGTGGTGAAGATGACTCCAAGGTGATGATGAAAGGCAGCGATGCCGATGTCACACGCTCCTGAGTAGCCGAAACACCTTAGGAAATAGAAACCGCAACTCAAAATCGGTCAAATGCAGAAGGTCGGTGCTTTTATGATGAATTTGGATGGAGGATAATGGTGGTGGTAACGATGTATGTGGATGGGGGATGTCAAGAGCTTCCAAACGAGCTAAAGAACTCGAAAAACGGACTTCGGATGTGGAAGATAAGGCTGAAACAAGAGATCAACCGAAGCAGTTTTTGAACTAGCGGACAGTTCGGTCCTGGGTAGCAGACAGTCCGGTATGCATCCGAAAACCTTCTGATTCGAGCGGACAGTCCAGTATTGGGGAGCGGATAGTCCGGTCCAACTGCGATTTTGGTCTTGATGTGAGCGGACAGTCCGGTCCTCGGTGCGGACAGTCCGGTGCAGGTGGGAAAAGCTCGAACTTGAAAATTTTTGGGCAGAAATTGATGGAGAAGATGTCAAATTTGCCGGATTTCATGGAGGGAAGGGTGGGGGTTGTTGGGTAGGGCTAGATCCACTTGCCAAACATCAAATCCATGGACCAAAACAACCAAATCTCACAAGATCCAACAAATTGCAAGAAATTTTTTTGGGGCTATTTTTGTGGGGATTTTCGAATTTGGACGAAAAACAACAAAATCAAGCTAGCAAATGGGGGGATGGGACTCCAAGATGTGAATCAACCTTGCTCTAATACCAAGATGTTGTAGGGTGAAACCCTAGAGGGGATCTTTTCACACTTGGAGGGGGAAAAGAGGAAGAACACTCAAGAACACAAGGGACAAATCACTCAAACAAACCCAAATATCACATCCACTAGAGTAGCATACATGATATCCACAAGATTACATGAACAATTCAAAGAAAATAGCACTAGGTAAGTTCTTCCTACTAGGCGAGGTCTTGATCTTGATCTTCTCCAAGAGGAGGGCTTGATAATCCCGAGGATTCTTCCCTAGATGGGGGCTTGATCTCCAATAGGAGGGGATACAAGGAGCAAAGCTCTCTTTGGTGTTCTAAATACTTTGCTAACCCTAAAAACTGAGCGGAGCACGAAATATATAGTCTAGGGGCGAAAGGGTGTGGGCCTCGGAGGTTACACGGGCTTTTTAGTCCAGTTCGTAGAGAAACTGGGCCTACCGGACAGTCCGGTGCTAAGGACCGGACAGTCCGGTGAGTACAGATCCATTTTCGGGTGCCACCGTACTGTCCGCTGTGGGGACCGTACTGTCCGGTAGTGCAATTTCTGTGCGACCGGACTGTCCGGTAGTGCAATTTCTGCACACTTTGTTTTCTTCATCTCGACACTTTCGGTCAGCTCTTGGGTCTTGGGGTCCTTCTCTTAGGCCTGAGGGGTACTCCATAACCTCTTGTCAAAGTTCGTCCTCGTACCTAATGAAACATAGCATATTTTGGTGAGGTAGCAACCAAGTTCCATTCATGTCCATATCTATCTCAAGTAGGAGTGAGTTCACCTTGGTTTCAATGGCGCGTGCTCGAGCTCTTGTCATAGGTCCACTTGGTGCTTGCGGTGGTGATGGAGTGTCCGTGTGGGTGGACGAGCGATGCTCCACATCATAAGTGTTCTCCCTGAGTATGCACCGTTGCTACAGTTCGTCATGCTGAGACACCACGTGATGATCGGGTGTGATAAGCTCTACGTTCACATACAACGGGTGCAAGCCAGTTTTGCACGTGCAGAATACTCGAGTTAAACTTGATGAGCCTAACATATGCAGATATGGCCTCGGAACACTGAGACCGAAAGGTCGAACGTGAATCATATAGTAGATATGATCAACATAGATATGTTCACCATTGAAAACTACTGCATCTCACATGATGATCAGACATGGTTTAGTTGATATGGATCACGTGATCATTTAGGTGACTCGAGGGATGTCTATCTAAGTGGGAGTTCTTAAGTAATATGATTAATTGAAGTTAAATTTATCATGAACTTAGTCCTGATAGTATTTGCATATCTATGTTGTAGATCAATAGCTCGCGTATAGCTTCCCCATTTTATTTATGATATGTTCCTAGAGAAAACTAAGTTGAAAGATGATAGTAGCAATGATGCGGGCTAGGTCCATGATCTGAGGATTATCCTCATTGCTGCACAGAAGAATTATGTCCTTGATGCACCGCTAGGTGATAGAACTATTGCAGGAGCAGATGCAGACGTTATGAATGTTTGACAAGCTTGGTATGATGACTACTTGATAGTTTAGTGCACCATGCTTTACGGCTTAGAACCTTGACTTAAAAAATGTTTTGGACGACATGGAACATATGAGATGTTCCAAGAGTTGAAATTGGTATTTCAGACTCATGCCCGTGTTGAGAGGTATGAGACCTGTGACAAAGTACTTTGCCTACAAGATGGAGGAGAATAGCTCAGCTTGTGAGCATATGCTCAGAATGTCTAGGTACTACAATCACTTGAATCAAGTGGGAGTTAATCTTCCAGATAAGATAGTGATTGACAGAGTTCTCTAGTCACTATCACCAAGTTACTAGAACTTCGTGATGAACTATAATATACAAGAGATGACGAAGACGATTCCCAAGCTCTTCGTGATGCTGAAATTAGCGAAGGTAGAAATCAAGAAATAACATCAAGTGTTGATGGTTAACAAGACCACTAGTTTCAAGAAAAAGGGCAAGGGAAAGAAAAGGAAACTTCAAAAAGAATGGAAAGAAAGTTGCCACTCCCATGATGAAGCCCAAAGCTAAACCCATGCCTGAAACTGAGTGCTTCTACTGCAAAGGAAATGGTCACTAGGAGTGGAACTACCTTAGATACTTGGCGGATAAGAAGGATGGCAAAGTGAACAAAGTTATATTTGATATACATGTTATTGATGTGTACTTTACGAGTGTTTATAGCAACCCCTCGGTATTTGATACTAATTCAGTTGCTAAGAGTAGTAACTCGAAACAGGAGTTGCAAAATAAACAGAGACTAGTTAAGGACGAGGTGATGATGTGTGTTGGAAGTAATTCCAAGGTTGATACAATCACCATCGCACACTCACTCTACCTTCAGGATTAGAATTGAACCTAAATAAATGTTATTTGGTGTTTGCGTTGAGCATTAATATGATTAGATCATGTCTATTGCAATACAGTTATTCATTTAAGTCAGAGAATAATTGTTGTTCTGTTTATATGAATAAAACCTTCTATGGTCATACACCCAATGTGAATGGTTTATTGAATCTCGATCATAGTGATACACATATTCATAATATTGATGCCAAAAGATGCAAAGTTGATAATGATAGTGCAACATATTTCTGGCACAACCATTTAGGTTAAATTGGTGTAAAGCGCATGAATAAACTCCATGTGATGGGCTTTTAGAATCACTTGATTATGAATCATTTGATGCTTGCGAACCATGCCTCATGGGCAAGATGACTAAGACTCCGTTCTCCGGAAAAATGGAGCGAGCCACTGACTTATTGGAAATAATACATACCGATGTATGCAATCCGATGAGTGTTGAGGCTCGCGGCGGGTATCATTATTTTCTGAACTTCATAGATGATTTGAGCAGATATGGATATATCTACTTAATAAAACATAAGTCTGAAACATTTGAAAAGTTCAAAGAATTTCACAGTGAAGTAGAAAATCATCGTAACAAGAAAATAAAATTTCTACAATCTGATCGCAGAGGTGAATATTTGAGTTACGAGTTTGGCCTTCATTTAAAACAAAGTGGAATAGTTTCACAACTCACGCCACCTAGAACACCACAGCGTAATGGTGTGTCCGAATGTTGTAACCGTACTTTATTAGATATGATGCGATTTATGATGTCTCTTACCGGTTTACCACTATCATTTTGGGGTTATGCATTAGAGACTGCTGCATTCACGTTAAATAGGGCACCATCTAAATCCGTTGAGACGACACCGTATGAACTATGGTTTGGCAAGAAACCTAAGTTGTCGTTTCTTAAAGTTTGGGGTTGCGATGCTTATGTGACACTACTAGGAAAAGGGCTATAGATGATATGGACACTAATGGCGCACCAGATATGTGGTGCGCCACTCCTATATAGCAGTGGCGCACCATGTGCTGGTGCGCCATTAGTGTCTATCACACTAATGGCGCAGCACATATGTGGTGCGCCACTCCTATATAGCAGTGGCGCACCATGTGCTGGTGCGCCATTAGTGTCTATCACACTAATGGCGCACCACACCAATGGTGCGCCACTACTAACATTTTTTTATTTTTCCAAAAATACTAATGGCGCACCAGGGAACAGTGCGCCATTACTAGTTTAACTAGTAATGGCGCACCACTCACCACGTGCGCCACTACTATCATTTTTTTTGCAAAACTACTAATGGCGCACCGCCAGCTGGTGCGCCATTAGTAACTAGGGTTACTAATGGTGCATTCGTAGGTGGTGCGCCATTAGTAACCTGGGAGCAGCTAGATATTTTGGACAGCCAAGCCACCTACACACTCACTTTCCCCACTTCATTCTCTCCACCTCCTCCTCCAAGCTTGTCTCGGCTGCCTCCTCCTCCTCACCTCATTTGCAACATAGATTCATCCAAATTAAGTGGTTAAATTACCTTTTTTGATAGGTAAGTAAGGGGAAAGCTTTGTTTATGTTGTAGATCTACTTTTTTCTCCCTCCAACAACGTGCACATGCACTTTTTATGGCCTAGCTAGATCTATGTATGTTTGTGGTGTTGCATATGTTTGTGGTGGTGCATATATGTTTGTGTTTGCAGGTACCGGTATTTTAAATGCGATAGTTGACAATATTTTGCCGGAATATTGATTCATTTCCGTTTCGGCGAGAATTTTGGCACTATGCATTCTTTTTGGTCCTATTTTTAGGGAAAGTCATGCCAAATTTTTTCTTGGTTCTAAAATATCGTTTTGCTCTACCCTACAGGCGACCATGGTCCGTATGATGACCGAAGGCACTGTGAATAGGTTTTTGAGCTCCGCGAAGGTCAAGATGCTTCAAAAGAATGAGATGGAGATAAGATGTCCATGTCAAAGATGCAAGCTGAAGAGCCTTATTGCGGACCCGGATTCCGGGTAGGTGCGGGACCACCTGCTCTTGCATGGTTTCATGGATGGCTATCAGTGGCAAGGTGATGAAGATGACTATGAAGTCGTCCATGGGGGCCGAACAAGAAATGAGGAAGGGCAGCAAGACAACCACCGCGGCGAGGGCGGGCGAGAAGACGAAGAATCTCCAGGACATGATCACGATGTTGATGCTGTACACAGTCATCATGTAGAAGATGCCGGACATGATGATGAGGAAGATGAAGATGCCGGAGCAGACGACGATGGACCATCGATGGGCTGGGTGCAGGACCCTCATATTCAAGAGCTGCTTCTCAAGCAGACAGATAACGCAAGAGCTGCCGCCCGAGAGAAAGCCAAGCTGGATCAACTGGAGATAGATGCGGTTACTCCATTGTATGAAGGATGCAGGCCCGAGGATACCTGCCTAAAAGTAACGCTCATGGCTCTGGAGATGAAGGTAAAACACAAAATGACCGACGCATGCTTCGACGAGAACATGTCATTCTGGCACGAACGTCTTCCCAAGGGGAACAAGTGCCCGACCAATTTCAAGGAGGCGAAGAAAATCGTGTGTCCTTTGGATTTACCGCACGTGAAATACCATGTGTGCATGAACAATTGCATCATTTATCGGGATGAGCACGCGGAGTCTACCATATGTCCGGTGTGCGGCGTCACTCGATACAAGAAGAGGAAGAAAGCTCCTCGAAAAGTGGTGTGGTACTTTACAATCACTCCTCGTCTGCAGCGGTATTTCACGGACCCTAAGCTAGCAAAGCTCCTGCGTTGGCACGCGGATTGGGAGGAGAAGAAGCAAGAAGATGACGGAAATGATCCGGAGATAAATAAAAAGACAAGATGATGACTCACCCTAAGGATGCAAGCCAGTGGCAAGCGTTGAACTTCGAACACCCAGAATTTGGGGACGATCCAAGGAACTGAAGGAAATATGCCCTAGAGGCAATAATAAAGTGATTATTTATTTCCTTATATCATGATAAAAGTTTATTATTCATGCTAGAATTGTATTAACCGGAAACATAATACATGTGTGAATACATAGACAAACAGAGTGTCACTAGTATGCCTCTACTTGACTAGCTCATTAATCAAAGATGGTTATGTTTCCTAACCATGGACAAAGAGTTGTTATTTGATTAACGAGATCACATCATTAGTTGAATGATCTGATTGACATGACCCACTCCATTAGCTTAGCACCCGATCGTTTAGTATGTTGCTATTGCTTCTTCATGACTTATACATGTTCCTATGACTATGAGATTATGCAACTCCCGTTTGCCGGAGGAACACTTTGTGTGCTACCAAACGTCACAACGTAACTGGGTGATTATAAAGGAGCTCTACAGGTGTCTCCAAAGGTACATGTTGGGTTGGCGTATTTCGAGATTAGGATTTGTCACTCCGATTGTCGGAGAGGTATCTCTGAGCCCTCTCGGTAATGCACATCACTTAAGCCTTGCAAGCATTGCAACTAATGAGTTAGTTGTGGGATGATGTATTACATAACGAGTAAAGAGACTTGCCGGTAATGAGATTGAACTAGGTATAGGATACCGACGGTCGAATCTCGGGCAAGTAACATACCGATGACAAAGGGAACAACGTATGATGTTATGCGGTCTGACCGATAAAGATCTTCGTAGAATATGTAGGAGCCAATATGAGCATCCAGGTTCCGCTATTGGTTATTGACCGGAGACGTGTCTCGGTCATGTCTACATTGTTCTCGAACCCGTAGGGTCCGCACGCTTAAGGTTTCGATGACAGTTATATTATGAGTTTATGCGTTTTGATGTACCAAAGGTTGTTCGGAGTCCCGGATGTGATCACGGACATGACGAGGAGTCTTGAAATGGTCGAGGCATAAATATTGATATATTGGAAGCCTATGTTTAGATATCGGAAGTGTTCCGGGTGAAATCGGGATTTTACCGGATTACCGGGAGGTTACCGGAACCCCCCGGGAGGTATATGGGGCTTAGTGGGCCTTAGTGGAAGAGAGGAGAGGTGGCCAGAGATGGGCTGCGCGCCCCTCCCCCCTTGGTCCGAATAGGACAAGGAGAGGGGGCCGGCCCCCCTTCCTCTTCTCTCTCCTCTTTTCCCCCCTCCGCGAATCCTATTCCAACTAGGAAAGCGGGGGAGTCCTACTCCCGGAGGGAGTAGGACTCCTCCTAGCGCGCCCTATGATGGCTGGCCGGCCCCCCTCCCTTGAACCTTTATATACGGAGGTAGGAGCACCCCTAGGGACACAAGTTGATCCACGTGATCATATTCTTAGCTGTGTGCGGTGCCCCCTTCCACCATAGTCCTCGATAACATTGTAGCGGTGCTTAGGCGAAGCCCTGCGACAGTAGTACATCAAGATCGTCACCATGCCGTTGTGCTGACGGAACTCTTCCCCGACACTTTGCTGGATCGGAGTCCGAGGATCGTCATCGAGCTGAACGTGTGCTAGAACTCGGAGGTGCCGTAGTTTCGGTGCTTGATCGGTCGGGCCGTGAAGACGTACGACTACATCAACCAAGTTAACGCTTCCGTTGTCGATTTACAAGGGTACGTAGATCACACTCTCCCCCTCTCGTTGCTATGCATCACCATGATCTTGCGTGTGCGTAGGAATTTTTTTGAAATTACTACGTTCCCCAACAGTGGCATCCGAGCCTAGGTTTTATATGTTGATGTTATTTGCACGAGTAGAACACAAGTGAGTTGTGGGCGATATAACTCATACTGCTTACCAGCATGTCATACTTTGGTTCGGCGGTATTGTTGGACGAAGCGGCCTGGACCGACATTACGCTTACGCTTATGCGAGACCGGTTCTCCCGACGTGCTTTGCACATAGGTGGCTTGCGGGTGACAGTTTCTCCAACTTTAGTTGAACCGAGTGTGGCTACACCCGGTCCTTGTGAAGGTTAAAACAGCACCAACTTGACAAACTATCGTTGTGGTTTTGATGCGTAGGTAAGATTGGTTCTTGCTTAAGCCCGTAGCAGCCACGTAAAACATGCAACAACAAAGTAGAGGACGTCTAACTTGTTTTTGCAGGGCATGTTGTGATGTGATATGGTCAAGACATGATGCTAAATTTTATTGTATGAGATGATCATGTTTTGTAACTGAGTTATCGGCAACTGGCAGCAGCCATATGGTTGTCGCTTTATTGTATGCAATGCAATCGCGGTGTAATGCTTTACTTTATCACTAAGCGGTAGCGATAGTCGTGGAAGCATAAGATTGGCGAGACGACAACGATGCTATGATGGAGATCAAGGTGTCGCGCCGGTGACGATGGTGATCACGACGGTGCTTCGAGGATGGAGATCACAAGCACAAGATGATGATGGCCATATCATATCACTTATATTGATTGCATGTGATGTTTATCATTTATGCATCTTATCTTGCTTTGATTGACGGTAGCATTATAAGATGATCTCTCACTAAATTATCAAGAAGTGTTCTCCCTGAGTATGCACCGTTGCAAAAGTTCTTCGTGCCGAGACACCACGTGATGATCGGGTGTGATAGGCTCTACCTTCAAATACAACGGGTGCAAAACAGTTGCACACGCGGAATACTCAGGTTATACTTGACGAGCCAAGCATATACAGATATGGCCTCGGAACACGGAGACCGAAAGGTCGAGCGTGAATCATATAGTAGATATGATCAACATAGTGATGTTCACCAATGAAACTACTCCATCTCACGTGATGATCGGACATGGTTTAGTTGATTTGGATCACGTAATCACTTAGAGGATTAGAGAGATGTCTATCTAATTGGGAGTTCTTTAAGTAATATGATTAATTGAACCTAAATTTATCATGAACTTAGTACCTGATAGTATCTTGCTTGTTTATGTATGATTGTAGATAAATGGCCCGTGCTGTTGTTCCGTTAAATTTTAATGCGTTCCTTGAGAAAGCAAAGTTGAAAGATGATGGTAGCAATTACACGGACTGGGTCCGTAACTTGAGGATTATCCTCATTGCTGCACAGAAGAATTACGTCCTGGAAGCACCGCTGGGTGCCAGGCCTGCTGCTGGAGCAACACCAGATGTTATGAACGTCTGGCAGAGCAAAGCTGATGACTACTCGATAGTTCAGTGTGCCATGCTTTACGGCTTAGAACCGGGACTTCAACGACGTTTTGAACGTCATGGAGCATATGAGATGTTCCAGGAGTTGAAGTTAATATTTCAAGCAAATGCCCGATTGAGAGATATGAAGTCTCCAATAAGTTCTATAGCTGCAAGATGGAGGAGAATAGTTCTGTCAGTGAGCATATACTCAAAATGTCTGGGTATCATAATCACTTGATTCAAATGGGAGTTAATCTTCCAAATGATTGCGTCATTGACAGAATTCTCCAATCACTGCCACCAAGCTACAAGAGCTTCGTGATGAACTATAATATGCAAGGGATGAATAAGACTATTCCCGAGCTCTTCGCAATGCTGAAAGCTGCGGAGGTAGAAATCAAAAAGGAGCATCAAGTGTTGATGGTCAACAAGACCACCAGTTTCAAGAAAAAGGGCAAAGGGAAGAAGAAGGGGAACTTCAAGAAGAACAACAAGCAAGTTGCTGCCCAGGAGAAGAAACCCAAGTCTGGACCTAAGCCTGAAACTAAGTGCTTCTACTGCAAGCAGACTGGTCACTGGAAGTGGAACTGCCCCAAGTATTTGGCGGATAAGAAGGATGGCAAGGTGAACAAAGGTATATGTGATATACATGTTATTGATGTGTACCTTACTAATGCTCGCAGTAGCACCTGGGTATTTGATACTGGTTTTGTTGCTAATACTTGCAACTCGAAACAGGGACTACGAATTAAGCGAAGATTGGCTAAGGACGAGGTGACGATGCGCGTGGGAAACAGTTCCAAAGTCGATGTGATCACGGTCGGCACGCTACCTCTACATCTACCTTCGGGATTAATATTAGACCTAAATAATTGTTATTTGGTGCCAGCGTTAAGCATGAACATTATATCTGGATCTTGTTTGATGCGAGACGGTTATTCATTTAAATCAGAGAATAATGGTTGTTCTATTTATATGAGTAATATCTTTTATGGTCATGCACCTTGAAGAGTGGTCTATTCTTATTGAATCTCGATAGTAGTAACACACATATTCATAATGTTGAAGCCAAAAGATGCAGAGTTGATAATGATAGTGCAACTTATTTGTGGCACTACCGTTTAGGTCATATCGGTATAAAGCGCATGAAGAACTCCATACCGATGGGATTTTGGAACCACTTGATTATGAATCACTTGGTACTTGAGAACCGTGCCTTATGGGTAAGATGACAAAAACACCGTTCTCCAGTACTATGGAGAGAGCAATAGATTTGTTGGAAATCATACATACAGATGTATGTGGTCCGATGAACGTTGAGGCTCGTGGCGGATATCGTTATTTTCTCACCTTCACAGATGACTAAAGCAGATATGGGTATATCTACTTAATGAAACACAAGTCTAAAACATTTGAAAAGTTCAAAGAATTTCAGAGTGAAGTTGAAAATCATCGTAACAAGAAAATAAAGTTTCTATGATCTGATCGTGGAGGAGAATATTTGAGTTACGAGTTTGGTGTACATTTGAAAAATTGTGGAATAGTTTCACAACTCACGCCACCCGGAACACCACAGCGTAATGGTGTGTCCGAACGTCGTAATCGTACTTTACTAGATATGGTGCGATCTATGATGTCTCTTACTGATTTACCGCTATCGTTTTGGGGATACGCTCTAGAGACGGCCGCATTCACATTAAATTGTAGGGGAACGTAGCAATAATTCAAAATTTTCCTACGTGTCACCAAGATCAATCTATGGAGTCATCTAGCAACGAGGGAGGAGTGGATCTACATACCCTTGTAGATCGCGCGCGGAAGCGTTCAAGAGAACGGGGTTGATGGAGTCGTACTCGTCGTGATCCAAATCACCGATGATCCTAGCACCGAACGGACGGCACCTCCGCGTTCAACACACGTACGGAGCAGCGACATCTCCTCCTTCTTGATCCAGCAAGGGGGGAGGAGAGGTTGATGGATATCCAGCAGCACGACGGCGTGGTGGAAGTAGCGGGATTCCATCAGGGCTTCGCCAAGCGCTGCGGGAGGAGGGAGATGTGTCATGGGAGGGAGAGGGAGGCGTCGGGGCTTAGGTGTTGCTGCCCTCCCTTCCCCCCACTATATATAGGGCCAAGGGAGAGGGGGGCGCAGCCTTTGGCCCTCCCTCCAAGGAAGGGTGTGGCCAAGGGAGGAGTCCCTCCTCCCCAAGGCACCTCGGAGGTGCCTTCCCCCTTTAGGACTCTTCCTTTCACTCTTCTCTTGGCGCATGGGCCTCTTGGGGCTGGTGCCCTTGGCCCATATAGGCCAAGGCGCACCCCCTACAGCCCATGTGGCCCCCCGGGGTAGGTGGCCCCACCCGGTGGACCCCCGGGACCCTTCCGGTGGTCCTGGTACAATACCGGTGACCCCGAAACTTGTCCCGATAGCCGAAATAGCACTTACTATATATAATTCTTTACCTCCGGACCATTCCGGAACTCCTCGTGACATCCGGGATCTCATCCGGGACTCCAAATAACTTTCGGGTTACCGCATACTAATATCTCTATAACCCTAGCGTCACCGAACCTTAAGTGTGTAGACCCTACGGGTTCGGGAACCATGCAGACATGACCGAGACGTTCTCTGGCCAATAACCAATAGCGGGATCTGGATACCCATGTTGGCTCCCACATGCTCCAGGATGATCTCTTCGGATGAACCACGATGTCAAGGACTTAATCAATCCCGTATACAATTCCCTTTGTCTATCGGTACGATACTTGCCCGAGATTCGATCGTCGGTATCCCGATACCTTGTTCAATCTCGTTACCGGCAAGTCTCTTTACTCGTTCCGTAACACATCATCCCGTGATCAACTCCTTGATCACATTGTGCACATTATGATGATGTCCTACCGAGTGGGCCCAGAGATACCTCTCCGTTTACACGGAGTGACAAATCCCAGTCTCGATTCGTGCCAACCCAACAGACACTTTCGGAGATACCCGTAGTGCACCTTTATAGTCACCCAGTTACGTTGTGACGTTTGGCACACCCAAAGCACTCCTACGGTATCCGGGAGTTGCACAATCTCATGGTCTAAGGAAATGATACTTGACATTAGAAAAGCTTCAGCATATGAACTACATGATCTTGTGCTAGGCTTAGGATTGGGTCTTTGTCCATCACATCATTCTCCTAATGATGTGATCCCGTTATCAATGACATCCAATGTCCATGGTCAGGAAACTGTAACCATCTATTGATCAACGAGCTAGTCAACTAGAGGCTTACTATGGACATGGTGTTGTCTATGTATCCACACATGTATCTGAGTTTCCTATCAATACAATTCTAGCATGGATAATAAACGATTATCATGAACAAGGAAATATAACAATAACTAATTTATTATTGCCTCTAGGGCATATTTCCAACATAAATAGGGCACCATCAAAATCTGTTGAGACGACGCCTTATGAACTATGGTTTGGCAAGAAACCAAAGTTGTCGTTTCTGAAAGTTTGGGGCTGCGATGCTTATGTGAAAAAGCTTCAACCTGATAAGCTCGAACCCAAATCGGAGAAATGTGTCTTCATAGGATATCCAAAGGAGACTATTGGATACACCTTCTATCACAGATCCGAAGGCAAGACTTTTGTTGCTAAGTTCGGAAACTTTCTGGAGAAGGAGTTTCTCTCGAAAGAAGTGAGTGGGAGGAAAGTAGAACTTGACGAGGTAACTGTACCTACTCCCTTATTGGAAAGTACTACATCACAGAAACCTGTTTCTGTGACACCTACACCAGTTAGTGAGGAAGCTAATGATGATGATCATGAAACTTCAGAACAAGATACTACTGAACCTCGTAGATCAACTAGAGTGAGATCCGCGCCAGAGTGGTACGGTAATCTTGTTCTGGAAGTCATGCTACTAGATCATGATGAACCTACGAACTATGAAGAAGTGATGGTGAGCCTAGATTCTGCAAAATGGCTTGAAGCCATGAAATCTGAGATGGGATCCATGTATGAGAACAAAGTATGGACTTTGGTTGACTTGCCCGATGATCGGCAAGCAATTGAGAATAAATGGATCTTCAAGAAGAAGACTGACGCCGACGGTAACATTACTGTCTACAAAGCTCGACTTGTCACAAAAGGGTTTCGGCAAGTTCAAGGGGTTGACTACGATGAGACCTTCTCACCCGTAGCGATGCTTAAGTCTGTCTGAATCATGTTAGCAATTGTCGCATTTTATGATTATGAAATTTGGCAGATGGATGTCAAAACTGCATTCCTGAATGGATTTCTGGAAGAAGAGTTGTATATGATGCAACCGGAAGGTTTTGTCGATCCAAAGGGAGCTAACAAAGTGTGCAAGCTCCAGCGATCCATTTATGGACTGGTGCAAGCCTCCCGGAGTTGGAATAAACGCGTTGATAGTGTGATCAAAGCATTTGGTTTTATACATACTTTTGGAGAAGCCTGTATTTACAAGAAAGTGAGTGGGAGCTCTGTAGCATTTCTGATATTATATGTGGATGACATATTACTGATTGGAAATGATATAGAATTTCTGGATAGCATAAAGGGATACTTGAATAAGAGTTTTTCAATGAAAGACCTCGGTGAAGCTGCTTACATATTAGGCATAAAGATTATAGAGATATATCAAGACGTTTAATTGGACTTTCACAAAGCACATACCTTGACAAGATTTTGAAGAAGTTCAAAATGGATCAAGCAAAGAAAGGGTTCTTGCATGTGTTACAAGGTGTGAAGTTGAGTCAGACTCAATGCCCGACCACTGCAGAAGATAGAGAAAAATGAAAGATGTTCCCTGTGCTTCAGCCATAGGCTCTATCATGTATGCAATGCTGTGTACTAGACCTGATGTGTGCCTTGCGATAAGTCTAGTAGGGAGGTACCAAAGTAATCCAGGAGTGGATCACTGGACAGCGGTCAAGAACATCCTGAAGTACCTGAAAAGGACTAAGGATATGTTTCTCGTATATGGAGGTGACAAAGAGCTCATCGTAAACGGTTACGTTGATGCAAGCTTTGACACTGATCCAGACGATTCTAAATCGCAAACCGGATACGTGTTTACATTAAACGGTGGAGCTGTCAGTTGGTGCAGTTCTAACCAAAGCGTCGTGGCGGGATCTACATGTGAAGCGGAGTACATAGCAGCTTCGGAAGCAGCAAACAAAGGAGTCTGGATGAAGGAGTTCATATCCGATCTAGGTGTCATACCTAGTGCATCGGGTCCAATGAAAATCTTTTGTGACAATACTGGTGCAATTGCCTTGGCGAAGGAATCCAGATTTCACAAGAGAACCAAACACATCAAGAGACGCTTCAATTCCATCTGGGATCTAGTCCAGGTGGGAGACATAGAGATTTGCAAGATACATACGGATCTGAATGTTGCAGACCCATTGACTAAGCCTCTTCCACGAGCAAAACATGATCAGCACCAAGGCTCCATGGGTGTTAGAATCATTACTGTGTAATCTAGATTATTGACTCTAGTGCAAGTGGGAGACTGAAGGAAATATGCCCTAGAGGCAATAATAAAGTTATTATTTATTTCCTTATATCATGATTAAAGTTTATTATTCATGCTAGAATTGTATTAACCGGAAACATAATACATGTGTGAATACATAGACAAACAGAGTGTCACTAGTATGCCTCTACTTGACTAGCTCATTAATCAAAGATGGTTATGTTTCCTAACCATGGACAAAGAGTTGTTATTTTATTAACGGGATCACATCATTAGTTGAATGATCTGATTGACATGACCCATTCCATTAGCTTAGCACCCGATCGTTTAGTATGTTGCTATTGCTTTCTTCATGACTTATACATGTTCCTATTACTATGAGATTATGCAACTCCCGTTTGCCAGAGGAACACTTTGTGTGCTACCAAACGTCACAACGTAACTGGGTGATTATAAAGGAGCTCTACAGGTGTCTCCAAAGGTACATGTTGGGTTGGCGTATTTCGAGATTAGGATTTGTCACTCCGATTGTCGGAGAGGTATCTCTGGGCCCTCTCGGTAATGCACATCACTTAAGCCTTGCAAGCATTGCAACTAATGAGTTAGTTGTGGGATGATGTATTACATAACGAGTAAAGAGACTTGCCGGTAACGAGATTGAACTAGGTATAGGATACCGACGATCGAATCTCGGGCAAGTAACATACCGATGACAAAGGGAACAACGTATGGGTCTGACCGATAAAGATCTTCGTAGAATATGTAGGAGCCAATATGAGCATCCAGGTTCTGCTATTGGTTATTGACCGGAGACGTGTCTCGGTCATGTCTACATTGTTCTCGAACCCGTAGGGTCCGCACGCTTAAGGTTTCGATGACAGTTATATTATGAGTTTATGCGTTTTGATGTATCGAAGGTTGTTCGGAGTCCCGGATGTGATCACGGACATGACGAGGAGTCTCGAAATGGTCGAGACATAAAGATTGATATATTGGAAGCCTATGTTTGGATATCGAAAGTGTTCCGGGTGAAATCAGGATTTTACCGGATTACCGGGAGGTTACCGGAATCCCCCCGGGAGGTATATGGGCCTTAGTGGGCCTTAGTGGAAGAGAGGAGAGGTGGCCAGAGATGGGCCGCGCGCCCCTCCCCCCTTGGTCTGAATAGGACAAGGAGAGGGGGTCGGCCCCCCTTCCTCTTCTCTCTCCTCTTTCCGCCCCTCCGCGAATCCTATTCCAACTAGGAAAGGGGGGGAGTCCTACTCCCGGAGGGAGTAGGACTCCTCCTGGCGCGCCCTATAATGGCTGGCCGGCCCCCCTCCCTTGAACCTTTATATACGGAGGCAGGAGCACCCCTAGGGACACAAGTTGATCCACGTGATCATATTCTTAGCCGTGTGCGGTGCCCCCTTCCACCATAGTCCTCGATAACATTGTAGCGGTGCTTAGGCGAAGCCCTGCGATAATAGTACATCAAGATCGTCACCACGCCGTCGTGCTGACGGAACTCTTCCCCGACACTTTGCTGGATCGGAGTCCGGGGATCGTCATCGAGCTGAACGTGTGCTAGAACTCGGAGGTGCCGTAGTTTCGGTGCTTGATCGGTCGGGCCATGAAGACGTACGACTACATCAACCAAGTTAACGCTTCCGTTGTCGATCTACAAGGGTACGTAGATCACACTCTCCCCCTCTCGTTGCTATGCATCACCATGATCTTGCGTGTGCGTAGGAATTTTTTTGAAATTACTACGTTCCCCAACAGGAACATCGTGCTGGGCGCGAGCACCGATGGGGTCAATTCGTTTGGCAGCCAGAGAAGCACACATAGCACCTGGCCTGTGTTTGTGTGGATGTACAACCTTCCCCCTGGTTGTGCATGAAGAGGAAGTACATTCACATGAGTATGCTAATTGAAGGGCCGAAACAACCAGGGAATGACATCAATCTGTATCTAGGGCTGCTGAAAGAGGAGCTAGACACGCTGTGGAAAACGCCAGCCAATACGTGGGACGCCGCAGAGAAAGAATATTTCCCTATGAGAGCCACACTGCTCACGACGGTGCACGACTATCTCGGTTACGGATATATCGCGGGGTAGGTGGTCCATGGATTTTCTGGATGCGTCAGGTGCATGGATGACACAATGTATCGCCAGCTAGATAGAGATCCCGGGTCTTCAAAAACCGTGTTCATGGGACATCGAAGGTGGTTTCGCGACGATGACCCATGGATAAAACGCAAGGATCTGTTTGATGGTGAAACTGAACCCCGAAGACGCCCGCGTATGAGGGGCGGCGAGGAAATAGATGAGCTGTTGAAAAATTGGAAAGATTGCCCACTGCCGGGAAAGAAGCAAAAGGCGCCAGAGCCGGGAAAGAAGCAAAAGGCGCCAGAGCCGCTGCTGAAGGTATGGAAAACGAGGTCTGTTTTCTTGGACTTGCCGTACTGGAAGATCCACCGTGTGCCTCACAGCCTTGATGTCATGCATATCATGAAGAACGTGTGCGAGAGTCTGCTTGGTGCCCTGCTCAACATGCCGGAGAGGACCAAAGATGGGCCGAAAGCAAGGGCAGACTTGAAATCAATGCGCATCAGGGAGGAGCTTCACGCTAATGATGATGATGATGAGGCGAAGCAGGACACGGAAAGTCGTCGCAAAGGCCAAAAGGCCAAGAAGACCGGAAATGACTACCCTCCCGTGTGCTTCACTCTAAGTCATGAGGAGATCGAGTAGTTTTTCACCTGCCTCGTAGGAGTAAAACTTCCTTACGGTTACGCGGGAAAGATAAGAAGATACCTAGACCCAGCGAAGCAGAAGTTCAGCGGGATGAAGTCTCATGACTGTCACATGCCGATGACGCAGATACTTCCAGTTGCAATCCGTGGGATCATGGACGCGCACGTCCGTGAAATGCTATTTGGCCTATGCAACTTTTTCGACGTCATCTCTCGAAAGTCGGTTGGCGTGAGGCAACTCAGAAGTCTACAGGAAGAGATCGTGGTGATACTATGCGAGCTTGAGATGTACTTCCCGCCCTCATTCTTCGACGTTATGGTGCATCTGCTGGTCCATATCGTGGAGGATATCATCCAACTCGGGCCGACGTTCCTGCACAGCATGATGTCATTCGAAAGGATGAATGGTGTCATCAAAGGATACATTCGCAACATGTCACGTCCAGAGGGAAGCATAGCCAGGGGCTTTCTGACCGAAGAGTGCATCTCCTACTGCACGAATTATCTAGGCATCGAGAACCCCGTTGGTCTGCCCGTCAACAGGCACCTCGGCAGGCTCGCTGGATGGGGTCACCGTGAGGGTCACCGCGAAATGCATGTCGACTTGGAGGGTCGACTCGCCGACTTTGAAAGAGCAAACCTAGTCGCGCTACAACACATAGGCGTGGTCGATCCTTGGGTGGTAGAGCACAAAACCTTTATTGAGAAGACGTACAATGACCGAGGCCAACAGAGGACGGACGGAGATATAATCAAAGAGCACAACTCATGTTTCACGCATTGGTTCAAGAAGAAGCTTCTGTCGTACCCTTTACATGAGGATTCTTCCGCGGAAGAAAACTCATATTCGCCTTGTCACAGGGCGCCGAGCACAACCTGATGACCTATGAGGCGTACGATATCAACGGCTACACATTCTACACCGAGGACAAGGACATGAAGAGCGATGGTTATCAGAACTCCGGGGTAACGATGGAATCCTACACCGGTAACGACAAGGACAGATACTACGGAAGGATCGAGGAGATCTGGGAGCTGAGCTATGCTGGAGAGAAGGTCCCGATGTTCCGTGTTAGATGGGCCAAGAGCGTCATAAAAGAAGACCGGTATTTCACCACCATGGTTATACCCGAAGCCAAATCCAAGACCGCAGGCGCAAACGTCACCGCGAAAAATGAGCCATGGGTACTGGCTTCCCAAGTGGACCAATGCTTCTTCATTACCGACCCGTCAAAGCCTATTCGTGTTGTCGTGAGGAGAGGCAAAAGGAAGATCATCGGAATGGATGGAGTCGCCAATGAGCAAGACTTCGACAAGTACGGTGACCCGAAGATGGAACATGACGACGACGATGAAGTAGCAGCATACACCACAAGAAGAAGCAGGACCACCCTACCTAAAGGATGTCCGTTCAAGAGAAGAACTCCATTTACGAAAAATAAGGGCAAGAAGATTGTGAAGAGATAGCTAGCTAAGATCGATTGTATTTAAATTGCAGCCTTCATTTCTCGATTGTATTTCATGGGCACTTTTTGAACTCATGAATATTTTTAAATTTCATGGGCACTTTTTGAATTGATGAATATTTTTTCAAATTTGATGATATTTTTTCATATTCAATATGAAAAAATATTGAATATTCATGATGACACTCGATCTCGATCCCCCTCCATCTCGATTGCTATTACCCCTTGCCAGATCTCCCTCACCGCCGAGCACCCCCCGCACCCTCCCCCGCTCCACCTCCGCCGATGACCCCCCGCACCCTCCCCCGCTCCACCGCCGCCGATGACCCACCGCACCCTCCCCCGCTTCACCGCCGCCGGCGACCCACCACATCCTCCCCCGCTCCACCGCCGCCGACGACCCCCCGCACCCTCCCCTGCTCCACCGTCACAAATGAATGCAACTAAAAATCCAAAAAAACAAATTTTATTATATTTTCAAATAAAAAATTTGATGATATTTCAAATAACAAATTTGATGATATTTTTTCATATTCATAAATAATTTCATATTCATATTCATAAAAAATTATTAGATGCAACAAAAAATAATAAAAAAATTTATTACTGTTTCATATTCATATTCATATTCATATTCATATTCATATTCATATTCATATTCATATTCATATTTATTTTTTCATATTCATAAATAATTTCAAATAACAAAAAATTCGCTCAATCCCTTCGTCCCTCCCTCGCCAGATCCTCTTTCCCCCCTCGCCACACCCTCACGCGCACCCCCTCCTTCCGCTGCCCGGTCCTCGTCCCCGGCCCGACGCCATAGCCGCGCCACCATGCTCGCCCTCTCCCCCGCTCGCCTTCTCCGCCAGATCCCGAGCCTCGCCGCCGTGTTAGCCGCGACCATCGCCGTCCCCGCACCTCGGCGGCAAGTCCACGAGCTCCGCTTCGTCCTCCCCGACCCCGGCCTCGAGCTCGTCTCCGCTGCATCGCCCTCGTCTTCCCCCTCGCCGCCGTGTTAGCCGCGGCCATCGCCGTCCCCGCACCTCGGCGACAAGTCCACGAGCTCCGCTTCGTCCTCCCCGACCCCGACCTCGAGCTTGTCTCCGCTGCATCGCCCTCGTCTTCCCCCTCGGGCACCACCACCCTCTGCTGCTACTAAGCTCTCGCCGGCCTCCTTGAGCCACCCGATGAGCTTCCCCTCTCCCCCTTCTACAAAATTGGACCTAAACAACATTTGTTGCATAGCCCTTGAAGATGCTCTAGGATCATGGTGGCGTCAGTCCCCGGGGCAATCTGAATGTGCTGGGTATTTGCATAGGCATCGTAGAGCTACGTGTAGCTAGGCCAGCGACTCACTTTACCAGTGAACGTATGTATGCCTGAAACTCTATATATGCACTATGTCTGAAACTCTGAACCTGGGCGAACAAGAGTGTGGGCATGAATTTATCCCATGGCTGGCCTTAAGAAAAGAAACCATATGCACATCACTAGTCGATCGATGGGAGGGGAGAACTAATGTAAGTACTAGTACAACTGAAGAAGATTACATGAATCACAACTGGCCCATGCCAAGTGACCAATGCGCCTCCTCTTTCTCTGTAACATATTGCATGTTTAACAAAAACAGCATGTGTAGTACTTCTATAGAAATATAATGCCCCATAGTAAAATTTTGAAATTATGTGGTGCCCATAAATATGAAAGTACTACACATTTTAGATGAAAAACGGTGATATGCATAATCAAAACTAAAATTTCAAAATTTAGAAAATCTAGTTACATGTTAAGTGCCCCATAAAGCAGCACATTGACATACTACAAATTAATCTTGTGGTGTTTGATGTAGTGGGGATTCTTCTAAATCTGGTGGTTTCATTCGATTCCCTGGTGTTTGATGTAGGTGTATGTGTGGTCTTAGCGGTGGATTTTGCTGGCAATTATGTTGCAGCTCTAGTGGTCAGTGCGTGGATGTAGTGCTGGACTCAAAACTCAATTGCCCTGTCGATTTACTAGCTGATGGCCTGGAGGCTGGAGCCCTTGACTTGTGATTTCTGATTCTGCTGGCTTTTTTCCTATATGGTGTGCGTTTTTAGGTAGTAACTGCATCTAAGTTACAACAGCTTCATAACTCTAGTTCCTCTGAAATTATAGAGCAGTGACACTACAGTGTTGTTACAGTATAATTCCATGGGTAATAACATTGCAACTTTTACTGTAACTCTGAGATTGCTAGTTTTATAATCACTACAATTGCAGTGCAATTTCAGGTTAATTACATTATTTTTTTTCAGTGTATTTGCAGTGCAAATGTTGGATCTGCAAGCATTTTGGAACCCTATTCTTTGTGTTTTTTCTTTCTTGGGTAGTATTTGCATCCATTTTAAAACCATTTCTTCTGTTTTTCTATGTTTTGTGCAGTATTGCATCTAAGTTTATAGCAGCTTCATGAATATAATTCCATTTTATTTACAGTGTAATTTTAGAGTAATCACAGTGTTATATTCAAAGTAATTACATTGTAAATCACAGTGCTATTTTGTTCTAAGGGAAAAGTATATTTAGATCGCATCAATTTGTAGTTTGTGTTTTTATTTGTTCCGGATTTGAGGTTATGGCTTTGGCATTGTTCTGCTCCTTACATCTATCACTATCGTATATGTCAAACTTGAGATCAAGCAAATAACTATTCTGGATACTCCTGTTTACTTCATGCTGAGAACTTTAGCTTTTTCAACTTGCTGGACTATATGTTCATTGGTACTACTTGTGATGCTGCTCCTGTACTACTTGGGAATTTTGTCAACTTGTGATGCTGCTGCTGTACCCCAAGAGGCCCTTGAGTTTGCCGGAATGTCGATTAACTTCCGTTCTGGCAAATTCGGGTACTCCATATGTCCTATTTTCAGCAAAGGTCATGCTGAAATTTTCCATGAATTTTAGCATGACTTTGCTAAAAAAATAGGACATATGGGGTACTTGCGACTAATGCATGGGCCGGGGTATCTTAGTACTTAAATTAAGTAGGATCAACTGCCCCTTTATTCTTGCTGCATTAAACACATATGACGAATTCATGTGTGGACAGACGAAAAAGCAACTGCCATAGGTGGCAATAGAGCCAAGTGATTAGGCCCAACTTAGAATTCTCCTTCCCTTTTCTTGATTGGGTATATTATTAGCAGATACCCATATATATCAGTCAACCTAGGATGCCTCGACATCGATAAACCCTAAATGATAAAAACTTAACTTAGCATTTAGGGTGCCTCAACGTCGGCAAACCCTAAATGATAATACCTTGGCTTTTAGGGTGCCTCGGTGTCGATAAGAACCTAAATGATGAAATCTTAGGCTTTTAGGGTGCCTCGGCGTCGACAAACCCTAAATGATAAAACCTTAGCTTTTAGGATGCCTCGGTGTCGACAAACCCTAAATGATGAGACCATGATAATTCCTCACAAACCCTAAATGATGAGATCTTGTTCCTTGACAATAACCAACTTTTTGACCAAACTTTTTTCCTATTTAGAGAGAAACATGGCCCACAACAATGAGGCCGGCGGTTCGGGCAAGCAATTCTGGGAACTATCCCAAGAGATGGAGGAAGAACCTCATCGCTATGAGGACGCCGTGGAAGACACCGATCCTGACTACACAACCCCTAGTGGCATCGGGGATGACACCACTGATGGTGCCACCGAGGATGCCACCACTGATGATGGCAACGCACGCACAGATGGCAGCCAACCGAAGAGGTAACGGAACGACCGGCGCCCGAACATGCTCCGCACCGTCAAGGAGGAATTTACTCAAGTGAACTCCGACGGGCATCCAACGGCGCCCAAAGAATTAGTCAAGGTGTACTCGCTTCATCTCGGGTGCATTCTCCGGAGCACCGTCTCGATCAACACCGAGAACCTAAGGCATAAGGACCGAGGGAATTTGTGCAGCCTCCTCTTCACAAAGCTGCACGAATGATACAAGTTCCCCGCTGACTTTGCAAACACACGCCTCTCAGGGAATAAAGTGAACAGTGCCGCCCTCACGACGATGAGCACGGCCCTGTCTACTTGGAGAAGCGCGGTGAAGAGAATGATTGACAAAGGTGATAGTTATGAGAAGATCAAGGCGAAAAATCCTTCGATCAGCGAAGATGACTACAAGGAGTTCAAGATCAAGTGCGAGAGCAGCGCAACCTCCGAATCAAGTCAGTGGGGGAAAGAAATGTGAGATTTGAACTTAGGGGAACACAAACTCGGTCCCGGCGGTTACAGAGTGGCGGAGTCTATATGGGACAAGGAGGACACAGAGCGTGCTGAGCAAGGCCTATCGCCCCGCTTCGAGAAATACCGTGACAAGCAGACCAGGAACTATGTCAGGGCCCAGTACAAGGAGGACCCGGTAACAAAGGAGCTTACCACGGATCCGAAGACCAGGGCGCTTGAGCTTGTTCTGGTTAGGAATAGACCCCCGCGTAATTAGCTCCATATGGTTGCATTCTAATTAATGAAGCCAAAATTCTAAATGGTTCACATTCCTTCCGCAGGAGACTGAAAGTAGTAGCGCGGGGTCGTCTCAGAGCACCCCTTGGGACAGCACTCTAAATAGGGCGTTGAACGTAATGAAAAACAAGGATAAGCTCAGTAAGCCATCGTCAGCTGGTCATGTGGCCGACAAAGGCTTGTCCACAAAATGGTCATCATACTATAACGGTGGTGGGCGAAAGGAGAGAAAGACCAGCTCGGAAAGCCAGTCGCGCGAGGTTCAAGAACTCAAGGCACAAGTGGCGCGCATTCCGGAGATTGTCCAAGAGCAAGTGCAACAACAACTGGGATCGATGCTCACCGCCATTGTGCCTACCTTGATTTAGGGGCCGACGACGTGGATTGTGGGCGGCCAATAGGGGCCGCCCCCGGTTCCCAACTTTACGGCCAGCAACTCACACAATGCGTAGGCGGCGCCATTGGTGTCTCCGGCGGGGGTGGTATTGGTGTCTCCGACGCCGGCATGGGCATTGGAGCTTAATGCACCCGGGTGTACGCCGGCCGGCACCTCGGCAGCAAGCGGCCCCTCCGTCAGTTGCACGCTCGCCGTTGGCGGTGCCTCGACATTAGCCGAGCTCGACACCATCACGGTAACTAATTAAGCCTCTCAGCCGATGACTTCATCTCTTTGCATTTAACTGGGCATCCCTGGCACCCTACATGTTTTCGCAGGGCGCCGCCGATGTTCCATGCACTCTCCCGCACTTCGTGGGCGGCGAGTTGATCGATGTCGCCAAGGGAAAAATCGTTCAACCGGGCAACCCCGTGTTCCACGGTAATCTGATGCCACCCACCGTGTATAGGGTTGAACTGGTTCGGGTGCTGCCAGGCTGCGTCGAGTTGTTACCTCCGATTCGACCCGCTAGGGCCGACGAAGATGATGTGATGACCCTCAGCGCCTGCGTAAGCTGGCCCCTGCTTTGGCCGAAGAGCCAGATTCATTTGGGGCGAGGGACACCACCCCACAGACAACACTGCCAGTCGTGCCGGCGCCAAACCATGGCAAGACCGCCGCAACGCTACCGGCACATGCTAGACATCCCTATGGCACAGGATCCGAACATGCATGTGGCACAGGATCCGGACGACAACGACAACGACGATGGTACATTTACCAACGTTGATAAGTACTTTGCCAAACATGGGTACGGTGACGAATTCTTCGGGCCTCCTTCTCAAGAACCGAACCCTGAAAAACACGACCGCGATCATGCTGGTACCGCGGAGAAACCAAATTGCAACAGGCGTCGTCTGGCGTTCAGTTCTCAGGAGATGCCTCCAGCTGCCGCCTTCACCGAGCCTCAGATAGCCGAGGTGCCAAATATTATCAGCCCCAACACACTCAAGAAGGCGGTCTGTGAGCAGAACTCGATCCCATTACATCAGAAGAAGAAGGGACGAAAAAGAAAGAGTAACAAGGGTGCCAGCCAGCCGACACCGAGTACGATCCGTGATCAGGACGGTCCACCTTCACCTAAGGATATCTCGAGGAGGGTGCATGTGGCGGGTAGGCCGAGGCTACCGACTAATCTGCTCAATGCTACAACCGGTGCTATGTGGAGTCTGCATGACAGTGTTCTTTGTTTGGAGAAGCGGCGTCTCTCCGAGAATGATGTGGCATACCCGGTTTTCGTGGCCAAGGTGCCAGAGGGCAAGGGCTTTGTGGATAATGCCATTGGGGGTATGATCGTCCTGCGGTTTGATGACATCTTCGCTATGTTTAACCTTCATCCGCTGCACTACACCTTCGTTCGGCTATTTTCACTGAGTATGGAGATGCGGATCATTAGAGACAAGAGCCCGGACATCGTGATAGTCGACCCCTTCTACATGCGTGCCAAGATCTTGGGCAACGCTGGGGACCGGCAAGTCGCGGGTTCTTACCTCGAAGGCGTCATTCTGGCAAAACCAGATAAGGATAACTTCCTCGTGCCTTACTTTCCCGAGTAAGTCATCCCCTCACCGCCCCGTAACATATGATTTCTTAGATTTTGATCGTTCTTTTTTTCTAACATTCCGTGTTTTGTGCAGTGACACACATTGCACACTCATCCTCTTAAGCCCGAAACATTCCATGGCCACGTATTTCGACTCAGACCGTCAGTCGAAGAAAGACTACACAAATATCAAGAAAGTTCCTGATGATGTTCTCCCCGCACTACTAGGAAAAGGGCTATAGATGAAATTGACACTAATGGCGCACCAGACATGTGGTGCTCCACTACTATATACTAATGGCGCACCATGTGTTGGTGCACCATTAGTGTCCAAATACTAATGGCGCACCACATCCACGGTGCGCCATTAGTAACAGGATATTTTTTTTCAAAACTAGTAATGGCGCCCCAGGGGATAGTGCGCCATTACTAGTTAAACTAGTAATGGCGCACCACATCCACGGTGCGCCACTAGTAATTTTTTTTCAATTTTTTTATATTTTTTGAAAACTAGTAATGGCGCACCGTGGGAATGGTGCGCCATTACTAGTTCAACTAGTAATGGCGCAGCACTCCCACGGTGCGCCATTACTAACTTGGCCCAAAAATTCCCTCGCATGCACCCCCCCCCCGGACTGCCTTTTCAGTTTAAAAAAAATAAAAGAAAATGATGAAAATGTCAAAAAAATAAAAGAAAATAAGTTTCCCATGTGATATGTGGTCTGGTTGTTGGGAAAATTTACAAATATGAATTTCGGCTTTATTTGCAAAATCTCTCTGGAATTTGTAAAATGGGCATAACTTTTGCATACGAACTCGGATTAAAAAGTTTTCTATATGAAAAATCATCTACTCGAAAAGTTACATCCGAATTTAAACGGGGGAACCCCGTTAAACATTTTCAAAATCCTCAAAAACCTAACAGAAAAAAGTTACGGGGCTTTTAAGATCTGGAGACAAAAAAAATTCAAACTTACTAGTGGCGCACCGTATGCTAGGTGTGCGCCACTAGTAACAGAAAAAAAGTAGTTTTGATTTTTTTTGGGATTTTTTTCCAAAATATGATACTTAATATGAACGGAAGTTTGAAATATTTTTTCAAAATTTCATCACACTCATGAACATGAACAAAGTCCTAAACATCAACAAGGTTTAATAGGATTGATATGCTAGATATATCAACAAGTGCCTGTGAAGTGAGCTGGTGCTGGGGTTGGATAGAACTCTGAAGTTAAGCGTGCTTGGGCTGGAGTAGTGTGAGGGTGGGTGACCTTTCGGGAAGTCTGACCACGGAGTGCGATTTGACCCGAGATTAAGCCACTCACCTCTAGGCATACTAATGGCGCACTACAGGTGCGCCATTAGTATCTGGTATACTAATGGCGCACCATTAATAAAAAATACTTGTGGTGTGGTACTAGTGGCGCACTAGTAGTGCGCCATTAGTAGGCAAAACTGGTGCGCCACTAGTAGGCCTTTTCCTAGTAGTGCCGGCTACGCCAGATCTGGAGGCACCTTCACCAGGCCAGTTCGTAGGTACGGCAAGCACGTGTTCGCCCACACTACGATGTTCCCCTGCGTCAAGCAGCCGCCTGGCGGTCGTAAGGATGCCTACTACGCCCTCCATCACATGCGGGCAATCGTATGGGACCATAATCACCTTCTGCTACCAAATAATCTCAAAGATTGGGCCGCAAGCTTGTCGGCAATCCAGGACGCGGACATCAGACAAGAATTCTTTCGCATCCAGTCGGAGTTTGCGGAAATCATCCATCAAGATGTCCTTCATACCTCGGGGCAGTTCTACCTCAGATATCAACCATCCAACAGTGAGATAGACACAACGCTACAAATGCAGGCTGACAACGCCCGCGATTTCATGACCATCACGAGAGACGGCGGCTTCATCCACGCTTCGGTCCCTGAGTCGAGTCGAAAGTAGTGATGCTATGTGTAGTTCTAAAACATCGATTGGCTCATGTTGTAATTAAACTTTAATGAACTTGTATGTCTCTTTGGTTTGGACAGTCGTTCAACTTATATGTAATCGATGCTATTTATTAGTAGGACCATGAATCATGCTATTAATGTGTTGCTTTTCTCTTCCGATCCTTTTGTTGCATACTTATATATTGCTTATGTATTGTCTGTGAATTGTTACTAACGTTTTGTTTGGCTAGTCCATAGAGATGCCGTCGTATGTCGTGTACAAGGGTAAGGTTCCCGGAGTCTACGACGACTGGGAGGAGTGTCGGAGACAGTTCACCATTTCAGCGGTAATAGTTACAAAGGGTACACCACTAGGGCGGAGGCAGAAGTTAGATACACGCGCTATCTAGCGGGAGAGAGGGGGGAGCGTTGGAGGAACCGAATGAAGACCAGTTTCATCGCGATGATGCTCATCGTGATGACCGCAGATCTCCTCTATGTGATGGTAGTTTAGATGATCTTGTAATGTGAAGACAAACTCGCTACTCGCGGTTTCGAGACTTGTAGTGTTCTAACTTTGTTCGGTATTTTAAATTCAGAGACTAATATGATGAATTGTATTCAGAGACTAATCTTCTATTGTATTCGATAAATCTATTGTTTATATGTTGTGCTCTCTATATTATGTGAAGTAATATGTTTTGTAACCTGTGCAAATATGAGAAAAGAAAAAAATCCCTAATATTCATACTAGTGGTGCACCACTCAGCACACTAATGGCGCACTGCCAAAAGGACTCTAATGGCGCATCATCCACTAGTGCGCCATTAGTATCTCTGTCCGAATCATGTTAGCAATTGCCACATTTTATGAAATCTGGCAAATGGATGACAAAACTACATTCCTTAATAGATTTCTTAAAGAAGAGTTGTATATGATGCAACCAGAAGGTTTTCTCAATCCTAAAGGTGCTAACAAAGTGTGCATGCTCCAGCTATCCATCTATGGACTGGTGCAAGCATCTAGGATTCGGAATATACACTTTGATGAGTGGATCAAAGAATATAGTTTTATACAGACTTGCGGTGAAGCCTGTATTTACAAGAAAGTGAGTGGGAGCACTACAACCTTTCTGATAAGTATATGTGAATGACATATTGTTGACCGAAAATGATGTAGAATTTTCTGTAAAGCATAAAGTGTTTGAAAGAAGTTTTTCAAAGAAAGACCTCGGTGAAGCTGCTTATATATTGAGCATCAAGATCTATAGAGATAGATCAAGAAACTTGATAAGTTTTTTCAAGGAGTAGATACCTTGACAAGATTTGGAGTAGACCAAAATGGAACAGTCAAAGAAGGAGTTCTTGCCTGTGTTGCAAGGTGTGAAGTTGAGTAAAGACTCAAAACCCAAGCACGACAGAAAATAGAAAGAGAATGAAAAGTCATTCCCTATGCCTCAGTCATACCTTCTATAAAGTATGCTATGTCGTGTACTAGACCTATTGTGTACCTCACCATGAGTTTGGCAAGAGGGTACAATAGTGATCCAGGAGTGGATCACTGGACATCGGTCAAACATATCCTTAGTTACCTAAGAGGACTAAGGAAATATTTCTCGGTTATGGAGGTGATAAAGAGTTTGTCGTAAAGAGTTACGTCAATGCAAGCTTTTACACCGATCCGGATGACTTTAAGTCTCAATCTGGATACATATTGAAAGTCGAAGAAATTAGCTAGAGTAGCTCCATGCAGAGCATAGTAGACATAGAATATTTGCAAAATACATACTGCTCTGAATGTGACAGAACTATTAACTAAACTTCTCTCACAAGCAAAACATGATCACACCTTAGTACTCTGGGTGTTAATCACATAGCGATGTGAACTAGATTAATGACTCTACTAAAACCCTTTGGGTGTTGGTCACATGACGATGTGAACTATTGGTTTTAAATCACATGACGATGTGAGCTAGATTATTGACTCTAGTGCAAGTGGGAGATAGAAGGAAATATGCCCTAGAGGCAATAATAAAGTTGTTACTTCCTTTGATGAGACCAGCATGCGTTTTGTGCGGCGAATCCAGGAGTCTGAGGTCAAGGAGGCTTTAAAAAGGATGAAAGGAGGAAAGGTGATGGGCCCTGATTGTATCCCCATTGAGGTGTGGAAAGGTCTTGGGGACATAGCGATAGTATGGCTAACCAAGCTTTTCAACCTCATTTTTCGGGCAAACAAGATGCCAGAAGAATGGAGATGGAGTATATTAGTACCAATCTTCAAGAACAAGGGGGATGTTAAGAGTTGTACTAATTACCGTGGAATTAAGCTGATGAGCCATACAATGAAGCTATGGGAGAGAGTCATTGAGCGCCGCTTAAGAAGAATGACAAGCGTGACCAAAAATCAGTTTGGTTTCATGCCTGGGAGGTCGACCATGGAAGCCATTTTCTTGGTACGACAACTTATGGAGAGATATAGGGAGCAAAAGAAGGACTTGCATATGGTGTTCATTGACTTGGAGAAGGCCTATGATAAGATACCGCGGAATGTCATGTGGTGGGCCTTGGAGAAACACAAAGTCCTAGCAAAGTACATTACCCTCATCAAGGACATGTATGATAATGTTGTGACAAGTGTTCGAACAAGTGATGTCGACACTGATGACTTCCCGATTAAGATAGGACTGCATCAGGGGTCAGCTTTGAGCCCTTATCTTTTTGCATTGGTGATGGATGAGGTCACAAGGGATATACAAGGAGATATACCATGGTGTATGCTCTTTGCGGATGATGTGGTGCTAGTTGACGATAGTCGGACGGGGGTAAATAGGAAGTTAGACTTACGGAGACAAACCTTGGAATCGAAAGGGTTTAGGCTTAGTAGAACTAAAACCGAGTACATGATGTGCGGTTTCAGTACTACTAGGTGTGAGGAGGAGGTTAGCCTTGATGGCCAGGTGGTACCTCAGAAGGACACCTTTTGGTATTTGGGGTCAATGCTGCAGGAGGATGGGGGTATTGATGAAGATGTGAACCATCGAATCAAAGCCGGATGGATGAAGTGGCGCCAAGCTTCTGGCATTCTCTGTGACAAGAGAGTGCCACAAAAGCTAAAAGGAAAGTTCTACAGGACGGCGGTTCGACCCACAATGTTGTATGGCGCTAAGTGTTGGCCGACTAAAAGGCGACATGTTCAACAGTTAGGTGTGGCGGAGATGCGTATGTTGAGATGGATGTGTGGCCACACGAGGAAGGATCGAGTCCGGAATGATGATATACGAGATAGAGTTGGGGTAGCACCAATTGAAGAGAAGCTTATCCAACATCGTCTGAGATGGTTTGGGCATATTCAGCGCAGGCCTCCAGAAGCTCCGGTGCATAGTGGACGGCTAAAGTGTGCGGGGAATGTCAAGAGAGGGCGGGGTAGACCAAATTTGACATGGGAGGAGTCCGTTAAGAGAGACCTGAAGGATTGGAGTATCACCAAAGAGCTAGCTATGGACAGGGGTGCGTGGAAGCTTGATATCCATGTGCCAGAGCCATGAGTGGTTGCGAGATCTTATGGGTTTCACCTCTAGCCTACCCCAACTTGTTTGGGACTAAAGGCTTTGTTGTTGTTGTATCATGATAAATATCTATTATTCATGCTATAATTGTATTAACTGGAAACTTAGTACACGTGTGAATACATAGACAAAACAGAGTGTCCCTAGTATGCCTCTACTTGACTAGCTCATTCATCAAAGATGGTTAAGTTTCCTAACCATGGACATGTGTCGTCATTTGATGAACGGGATCACATCATTAGGAGAATGATGTGATGGACAAGACTCATCTGTTAGCTTAGCATAATGATCATTAAGTTTTATTGCTATTGCTTTCTTCATGACTTATACACATTCCTCTGGCTATGAGATTATGCAACTCCCGAATACCGGAGGAACACCTTGTGTGCTATCAAATGTCACAATGTAACTGGGTGATTATAAAGATGCTCTACAGGTGTCTCCGAAGGTGTTTGTTGGGTTGGCATAGATCAAGATTAGGATTCGGCACTCCGAGTATCGGAGATGTATCTCTGGGCCCTCTCGGTAATGCACATTACTATAAGCCTTGCAAGCAATGTGACTAATGAGTTAGCTGTGGGATGATGCATTACAGAACGAGTAAAGAGACTTGCTGGTAATGAGATTGAACTAGGTATGATGATGCCGACAATCGAATCTCGGGCAAGTAACATACCGATGACAAAGGGAATGACGTATGTTGTTATGCGGTTTGACCGATAAAGATCTTCATAGAATATGTAGGAGCCAATATGAGCATCCAGGTTCCGCTATTGGTTATTGACCGGAGAAGTGTCTCGGTCATGTCTACATAGTTCTCGAACCCATAGGATCCGCACGCTTAACATTCGATGACGATTTGTATTATGAGTTATGTGTTTTGGTGACCGAAGTTTGTTCGGAGTCCCGGATGATATCACGGACGTGACGAGGAATATCGAAATGGTCGAGAGGTAAAGATTCATACATTGGAAGGTTATATACGGACACCGGAATGGTTCCGAAGAAGATCGGGGATTTTTCGGAGTACCGGGAGGTTACCGGAACCCCCTGGGAAAGTTAATGGGCCTCATGGGCCATAGTGGAGAGAGGGAGGGCTGCCACAGGAGGTGGCGCACGCCTCCCCCCTGCCCAAACCGAATTGGACAAGGGGTGGGGGCGCGGCCCCCCTTTCCTTCACCCTGTCCCCCCTTTTCCCCTTTCCCCTCTCCGTTGGAAGGAAGGGGGGAGAATCCTACTTGGCCTAGGAGTCCAAGTAAGACCTCCTCCCTTGGTGCGCCCCTCCTAGGCCGCCGGCCTCCTCCTCCCCTCCTTTATATATGGGGGTGGGGGCACCCCAAAGGCACATCAAGAATTCTCTTACCCGTGTGCGGTGCCCCCCTCCACAGTTTACTCCTCCGATCATAGCGTTGTAGTGCTTAGGCGAAGCCCTGCGTGGATCACATCACCAACACCATCACCACGCCGTCATGCTGACGGAACTCTCCTTCGATCCTCTATTGGATCAAGAGTTCGAGGGACATCATCAAGCTGAACGTGTGCAGAACACGGAGGTGCCATACGTTCGGTACTTGGATCGGTTGGATCGTGAAGACGTTCGACTACATCAACCGCGTTAACATAATGCTTCAGCTTTTGGTCTACGAGGGTACGAGGACACACTCTCCCCGCTCGTTGGTATGCTTCTTCTAGATAGATCTTGTGTGATCGTAGGATTTTTTTTGTGAAATTGCATGCTACGTTCCCCTACACAAGCCACAACCCATGGCCCTAGCAGTAGGGGGTGGATCAGGCTGGGCTGGAGTGGGGCAGTGCCTGCCGAGAGGGGGCGCCAAGTCCCAGTCATGCGCCAGCAGGGACAGACCAAACCCAGGGGGGCTCGGGCACGTAGCCCGCAAGGACACCAGAGCTGGGATCAGTCCGCAGCGGTCGAGGCCCCCCAACAGAGGCAGAGGCAGCGAGCACGTCTGTCAGAGCTGCGTCCACCAGCAGAGGGCCAACAGAGGCGGGGTAGGCGCGGGCGTAGGGGAGACATGAGAAAGGGAGGCTGGGCCACTAGGAGTGGCGGCTGCAGCGATTGCAGGATCCGAAATTCCTTCGGTCAACCCCTCCGAAGACCTGGTCCCAGTCTATTACTTGACCGATAAACGCCGTTAATGGTGGAGTCCCTACTGGGCTCGAGACCGCCGGTGATGCCGAGACCACGACGCTCCACGCCGTTAGGGCCAGGCCGATGCCGACCAGCGGCAGCCGCCGCATCATGGCCGCGGCGGTGGCCACCGAGCTCGTGGATGTGGCTGGCCTCACCGTCGTGGCGTCGCCCATCGCCGATGACTCGCCCGCCATCGCCAGCACCGTCTCGACCACCCCCGTGCCCTGCACCATCGTTGTCAGGGAAGCGGAGCCTAGAGTTGGTCGAGGCGCGCGGGGGGGGGTGTGGAGGCGGGAAGTCACCGTCTTCGAAGCCAAAGAACCAGCGGTAGCCCCATTTGGTCGGCCACTCCAGGGACATATCCACCTCTGACGGGATCCCGCTGATGTCGCTGAAGTTACTATCCGGACTGGTGACAGGCGGGGAGGAGAAGTCGATCATGTAGTCGAGGTGGATGAGCACATCGTGGCTGAGCAAAGGCACCTAGCCCCAGTGCTCCGGGACCTCCTCAAACATGCGATCTCCGGGTAGTGCATGTCCAGCGAGGCAATCTCGTGGGGCTCCTCAAGCTCCGGACGCCGTCTGGTGCGGAGCTTCTCGACATTCGCCATCCACACCCAAAGGCAGAAGCAGCCGGTCTCCTCCTCGAAGCGAACCTCGTTGTCGATGGAGTCGAGTATGGACACCGGGTCGAATAGGTTCCGGACGGACTCCAGATCCCAAGAGTGCTTGGGGACCTTCTCATGGCAGAACTGAACCTTGTACCGGATCTTGGAGGGGGTTGCACGCCGGAAGTGACTCCAAGGGGTGAGCATGAAGGAGACGCGCCCGATGATGAGGGCCCCTTCGAGCTGGATGGCGGCGTTCCGCACTTGGTGGTCGGCGAAGATGAGGAGGTACTCCCCGGGCACATGCACGAACACCTCAATGGCCTCCTCCAGAATGTGGAAGTATCTGGTCATCGCAAACTTGACCTCTGACAGGAGTAGGGAGGGATGATTCCCGACCACGATGGCCACCACACCGCGGCGCACTAGACCCTCTCAGCGTCTGCCATAGCGGTCGTACGCCTCACTGCTGCGACAACCGTGCCGGGGCGAGCGAAAACGTGAGCAGCAGGGGCCTCCATGGCAGGCGGGCGTGCCGCAGGGGAGGGACACCCAGCAGGCAGGGGCGGCGGCATAGGACACGAAGGCGATGACCGAGGCAGCGGCACGGGAGGAGGAGGGGTAGGCAACAGGGGGGTGAGGGTGGATGGGGATGGGGCACGAGAGCGGGTCGAAGCTGACTGGAGGGGCGTGGGAGGGTGGAAGGGCACCAATGGGCGCGATGGCCGACGGCGTCACACATGAGGCAACAGGTGAGGTTGCGGCACTCAGCTATGCGGTGGCATGGATCTCGACAGTTGAAGCACTTGCCCCAGCATTTGCGCATCAACAACTCTTTAAAGCAAGAAGGCGGGGCGGGGGAGGGCGGCGAGGAGACCGCGCCCCCCTCGCAGGGTGACCGCCCTCGACAACCAGCGTCCACCCACCACCATCAATGCCTGGCATAGCATTCATGAAGGAGGATTCGCGAGGCATGATGATGGTGGACTTCAGGCGCGGGCGCGGAGGCTCCACAGCCACAACATAGGCGCACGCCCCATCAGCAGTAGCGGACGCACCGCAGCCAGAAGCGGGGGCCACAAGCGCATCCCGGAAGGAAGCAATCCTCGAGGGGGAGGCGCGAGATGTCAAGGGCGGTTGGCCGTGGGCAGAGGAGGGGGCAGGGGCCGTCGCCGAGGCACGGCACATGGCGGGAGGGGCAGAAGAATGGTAAGAATCACTATTGCATTCATTCGTTGGAAAGCAGTGCCTTTTATACACGAGGGTGCAGCGGGTTGTTACAATAGAAGGAGCTAGTCTCCAGGAGAAGCGAGCGGTAAGCTACATGCCGCGAAGCTCGGGAAAGGCCAGGAACACTGCATGGGGAGTGGGCGAGCTAGGCATGCTGAGTCAGTACTAGCCGTTTTCCAACGCCCCCCACAGTCGCAACAGGGTCCTCGACGATGTTGAGACTGGACCAGAACTCATAGAAAACGGCTGTTGGCGGGGTAATCAGGGTATTCATGTGATTAATGCTACCTCAGGGTATTAAGATCCAAAATATCCAATCGCTTATTGCAAAGAGTAATCAGGGTATTCATGCGATTGATACTACCACTGAGGTCTTTGAGGGGTTCATTATATTTCAGTATTTCAACCATATGTTTATGCAAATTACCAAGTTTATCCAACATTTGAACTCCATCAGTAGTAAAAGAAAACCCCTTCTTTTGAGGTGGAATCCCCAAAATTCCTTCTAAAAGTTCATAGGCAGCATTGACATCAAGCTCAATAAAATTTCCTTTAGCGGCAAAATCTAGAAGTTGTCTGTGATGCAAATCCAATCCTGTGTAGAAATTACGAAGAAAAACCTTAGCGTCCCCCTTTAAATTGAAAATACGATTCCATAATCCTATACCAGACATCTTTCAAATTTTCTCCTTGTCTTTGCTTAAAGTAAAGAACTTCAAAATCTGGTGACAAAGGAGGAGTAGGAACGCTAGCCATCAAGGCTGGAAAGCAAGAGAACGACAAATTTTTGTGAAGTGGGGGAGACGAAAACAAGAGGCAAACGGCAAATAATGTAAATTGCAAGGAGATGAGATTTGCGATTAGGAACCGGGTATATGTTGAAGATCCTCCCCGGCAACGGCGCCAGAAATTCCTTTTCATGTCGCTAGAAGCTACGTCAGTATTTCCCCAAAGAGGAAGGGATGATGCAGCACAACGGCGGTAGGTATTTCCCTCAGATATGAAACCAAGGTTATCAAACCAGTAGGAGAACTAAGCAACACAACATAAATAGACCCTGCACACACATAACAAATCCTTGCAACCCGACGTGTTAAAGGGGTTGTCAATCCCTTCCGGGATACGGCGCCTCAAGATAGGCAAACAAACGTGAGATAAATTGTAGTAGATTGATAGATCGAACGCCAAACAAAATAAATAGAAATAAAACGCAGCAAGGTATTTTGTATTTTTTGTTTAATAGATCTGAAAATAAATGCAAAAGAAAAGTAGATCGCAAAGGCAAATATATGAGAAAGAGACCCGAGGGCCGTAGGTTTCACTAGTGGCTTCTCTCGAGAAAATAGCAAACGGTGGATGAACAAATTACTGTTGGGAAATTAACAGAACTTCAAATAATCATGATGATATCCAGGCAATGATCATTAGATAGGCATCGCGTCCAAGATTAGTAGACCGACTCCTGCCTGCATCTACTACTATTACTCCACACATCGACCGCTATCCAATATTCATCTAGTGTATTAAATGTTACCCTTGCAAAACAAAAAAATGAGGTATGTCTAGAGAATTCTTGTTCACTTACCATTTGGCAAAGGGCTTGTCCCTAGAAAGGAGCTCTGCGTCAACATCGTCCTCCGAACCCGAACCATCTGACAGGGATATCTTCCCTCTATTGGGTGCCTCCACCTCCAAGTTTTTGGGGGTAGTCCTTTTCTTCCCATGGGGGGAAGGGATATCCCTTTATTCTTCTCCCCCTTTGTCTTTGTCTTCAGAAAAGGGAGCTTCAGTCTCCTCGGACGTAGCATCCAGTACACCTTTAGAGTGGAGGCCACCTTTAGCCCTCTTGTTCTTCTTCTTGTCCTCCCTCGCTAGCATTTGACACGGCGCCGGGGCCATCATCCTCATTAACACAGGATCAGCTGAGTCTTCAGGAAGTGGAGCCGAACACCTGATTCGCTCCGCCTTCTTTATCCAGCCCTGGTTGAAAATAGGTTTCGCGGTAGATCGCTATGGGATAATTAACCGAATTGCATTCAGGAGTTGGGTACTTACCAGGGTATCCGGATGGTTGCAGTCGAGGCCGATGTCCTCGGATGTGTCCAGCCATTGCTTTTGAGTCTTGAAGAATAGTTTCCACATCCCTCTATGCGTTGTGTTGAAGAATTGCTAAAGGGTCCGCGGCCCTTCCGGATTGAACTCCCACATGCGGAGAGGTCATCGCTGACACGGGAGAACCCGACAGACTAGAATCACTTGGATCACGTTAATGAGGCCGGTGTCCTTTTTGAGGATGCTCTGGATACGACTTTGCAGCGTCTGCACTTCATCAGTTGATCCCCAGTCAAGCCCCTTATTAATCCACGATGCGAGTCGCAATGGAGGGTCAGACCGGAACGCAGGCATGGCTGCCCATTTGGTACTGCGAGGTTCGGTGATGTAAAACCACTCCCGCTGCCATAAGTTGGAGGTTTCCGAGAAGGTGCCCTTTGGCCAGATAGTATTGGCGAGCTTGCTCACCATAGCGCTGCTGCACTCCTCCTGCTCCCTGCCGACTATCTTCGGCTTCACACTGAAGGTCTTGAGCCATAGGCCAAAGTGTGGGGGTATGCGGAGAAAGGCTTCACACATAATGATGAACGCCGAGATGTGGAGGAAGGAGTCCGGGGCTAGGTCGTGAAAATCTAGCCCATAATAGAACATAAGGCCACAAACGAAGGGGTGGAGAGCGAACCCTAGCCCGCGGAGGAAGTGAGAGATGAATACAACGCTCTCGCCAGATTTTGGTGTGGGGATAACCTGCCCCTTTGCAGGGAGCCTGTGGGGGATTTCCGCAGTCAGGTACCTCGCCTCCCGGAGCTTTGCGATATCTTCCTCGGTGACCGAGGAGGCCGTCCACATGCCTTGGGAGCTAGATTCGGACATGACTAGAAGGCTTGGTAGCAATGAAAGAAATCGAGACCTGGGTGTCGTGGTTCTAAGTATGACAGTAGAATGGGGGTAGGAATGTAGAGGCAAGATCCTAGCTATGGAGGAGCTGTACACGCGAGTTTTACAAGTTCTGGCCCTTCTCGGAGGAAGTAACAGCCCTATGTCTCGGAGCCCGTAGGCGGTCGACTGGATTATATGCATGTGAGTTACAGGGGGTGCGAACCCTTGTCCCTGAGGAGGGGGGTGGCTTATATAGAGTTCGCCAGACCCCTCCCGCCCTCAGTTACAAAGGGTTTAAGGTACATAAAGGCAGAGATGTTACTGGTAATGCCTGTAGTAAAAGTACATAAATGACCATTGAAGCTATGATTTAAGTCCCGACCATCGCAGAGCGAGTGGCTCTTAGTCTTCTGGTAGTCGAGTGGTTGTTTGTATGGTCGAGTGTCTTCAAGACTGTCGAGTGGAACATGGCTTTATGGTCAAGTGAACGATGATTTTTCTTCGACTGCTTCTGGTTCTTTAAGGGATGTCCTTGGGGAGGGTATCTTGATAAGATCCATGACCCTACCCTAGGTAAGTGACTTCAACATTAGCCCCCAACTGGATCAGGGTTTGAGTGAGGAAGGAGTTGAGAACACCTCCGACTCATTCTTCGTGCTATGAGTATATCTTGCTCTGGATCAATGAACTGAGGGAATAACATCAACTTATTTTTTAGTCGCCTTGGTCCATTCTTAGTTTTTGTCGAGTAAACTTTCACGGTAGAGTTCCAAATGATGATGTGGAGGATGTTTTCCGTATGACAAGTTGCTCTGCTCTCCACGGATTTCACGGGGTTTGAATTTTGGGAAGCGCGCCGGACGGGTGAGGCCGTGGTAATCGGGACGGATTAGGCAGGTCGCCTTGATCCCCGCTCCACCTTTTTCGCCACGTGTCGCACGTGCGACTGTTGCGGGATTTGTTTAGATTGTCTGGGCCTACAAGTCAGTCACTCGGGAATGACCTTATAAAAGACACCGGGTCGGGCCTTTGAACTGTGCGCTCTCATTCTCTTCCTTCTTCCTCAGACTTCTCCGCCGCGCCCGCTTCCGTTCTCGGCGTCGTAACCTTGCTCAGACTCGATCCACCGCCATGGGAAAAGAGAAGACGATGGCGTTGGAGCGCGCGAAGAAGGCGACCGCGAAGGCGAAGGGCAAGAGGACCAGCCGGGGCGGATCCTCGTCCAGATCCGGCCTACCGCCGGGCTGGATCCAAGGCGATTGGATCTGCTCGACGATCAGCCAGGACGACCTCGATGACCTAGTGGAGGGGGGACTGATCCCCCACGAATCGTCACGGCTCCTGGGGAATGAGACTGAGCCGCAGCCGCGGGAGGGTGAGTGCGTTCTCCTTGCCATTCACGTCGACCGCGGGTTTTATTTGCCTCCCCATCCTTTCTTTTGTGGCTTTTTGAACTTCTTCGGGGCTCAACTCCACCACTTCACTCCAAACACCATAGTTTATCTGGCTGCCTTTGTGTCAATGTGCAAAAAAATCCTGGGTTGTCGACCGCACTGGGGTCTCTTCAAACACATATTCACCTATCGCTCCCAGCCGGTCAAGAAGGACAATCCGAGTGATGAGAGGACGCACGTGATCCAGATGTGCAGGGGCCTTGGGATCCAGATGAGGAACAAGAGTACCTTCCCAGCGATAATCCTTCCCGGCTCGGTCCGGGGCTGGCAGTCGACATGGTTTTACTGTAAGGACCAGCCGACCCTGGGTCAGTCGACTGGACTTCCCCCCTTTTCCCTGGCTCGAGTGGAGAAGCCCTCCTCCTTAGGGGTGATCCCATAAGAGAAGGCGTAGGTCAAGGCGTTGGTCGAGCGGGTCGTCCAACTTGTCCGCGATGGAGTGACTGGGATGGACCTGCTGGAGGCCTTTCTCAGTCGACACATCCAACCACTTTAGGCCCGTGACCATCCGATGTGGATGTACTCGGGACTCGAGGACTCCACTCGGATCCACCCGGAGGACGTCAGTGAAGACACGGTGGAGAAGTGGCTGAGGGGAATCACCAGCAACAAAGACAACCCCCGGGGGGGTCTAGGAAGGTGATTCCATTCAACCACTCGCGCCAGCCGGAACAGGTATGATTCTGCTTTGCCAAGTATCTTCTTGATTCACTGTGTGACACCTTGTTGATGGTCGACTGTATTTCCTTTGCTCGTTGTCCTTTCAGGCCCTCATTGATATGTACTCAATGCCCAATGGAGTGCAGGAGCAAGGCGTCGAGGAAGGAGCGAGCGGGGGCGAGAGTGGCGAGTGGCACTCGGATGCTGAGGAGGACAAGGAGAGCGACGACTCGAGTGAGGACAAGGAGGTCGACTTGCCTCCTGCAGAGAGAGGAGATCCAAGCACGCTCACGACCCGGCGAGCACCCCGGTCTAGGCGACCGCATCGACTGGGCAATCTTCGAAGCACCCTCGGACGTCTTCCCCAGCGCCGATTGAGAAGGCCCCGAAGCAACTCAAGGTTGTACCGCCTCCTGCGCCAAAAACATCAAAGGCCACCTCCAAACTACCGAAGGCTCTGCCTAGTATCAAAGTGACCGTCCCCACCATCTCTAGGTAATCATCTGATCTGTTCTTTTCGTCGACTCGAGCAACAGAACATAACCGACTGAGTGTGGACATTTGCAGTGCTGCTACATCAGGAACCTCTTCCTACCAGTACCGAGACAAGGAGATGGAAGATGCAGTTACCTCCAACCCAGGTAAAAACTCTTATGATCTTGTTCTTGATTACTTGGCCGATTGAATTCTAGTGGTTCACTTGGGGTCGACTGAACTTCTCTGCAGCTCCACCCAACGTCATTGATCTCCTAGACGACGATGAAGATGTGGCTCCTAGGCCCAGAAAGAACAAAAAGGTAGCGGCTGGCAAGACGTCTCAACAAGGACCAACGACAACACCAACCGTCCGTCAATCTGAAGACGCGGGCGGGGCCTCTGTAACTTTCGTTGTACCCTTGTCGAGTGAGCGCCCCACATCGTCGACTGCACCGGCGTTTCCTTCAGTCGTCCAATCTCCCGCCCCGGAGCTCCAAGCTGCTGCACCTGGGTCATCTGCCCCCTTCTTCACCAGCTACCCTATTCCGGAAAACCAGTTGGATGCGGCTGCGGAAGCCATCCGTCAGGCTGACGTGATGATGGAGCGGATGAAGACGGTGCACGAGAATAGCCAGGCTGCTTACGAGGCCAGTGCTGCTCTCCGGGCCAATGTCCAAGTAAGTAGACTTTCGACTGAGCTTGTTCTATTAGGATATGCTACCCGAAATATTTTATTCCATACAATCTCCTGTTGTTTGCGTCGAATCTGCACACCCACTGGGTGTTTTGTTGTCTTTGGTATTTGCGCTCTTCCACTCGGTCTGGGCGAGTAGGATCTGAACCGGTGGGGGCACGCTAAGTGCACCCGCTGGGTGTAGTCCCTGAGACCATAGTCGACTGCTGGCAGTTGACTGGGGTCTGAATAGTTTTTTTTCTTTCTTTTCTTCCACTCGACCTGGGTGGACCGGTCGAATGAGATCTGAACCGTTGGGGGCATGCTAAGTGCACCCACTGGGTGTAGTCCCCGAGACCGCAGTCGACTGCTGGCAGTCGACTGGGGTCTGAATAGATTTTTTATGACTTGATCCGGGCGGACCGGTCGAGTTGGGTCTGAATCAGCGGGGGCACGCCAAGTGCACCCGCTGGGTGTAGTCCCCGAGACTGCAGTTGACTGCATGCAGTTGGCTGGGGTCTAAGTGAACTCTTGATCTTGTCGATTGACACGTCTTTTGCCTCCTGCAAAAATCTTGTACTCTCATTTCCAAGTTTGCTGAACTTGAGGAGAAGCAGAGGCAACTCAACCTCGACTTGGAGCTGGCCCAACAGAATTTGAAGAAAGCTCAAGATGAAGCTGCTGGTATGGAAGGTAAATGCTTGTCGACTGTTCATGTCGATCGTCTTTTAAAATATCTCTTTCGATCTCTCATTTGATCCGATTGCTTCTTTTGCAGAGAAAATGAAGTTGGCTCTGGAGAAAAAGGACTCGGACCTTGCAGCTGCACAGAAGGAAGCCCAGGATAAGACTGCCCTTGCAGACCAGAAGCTGGCTTCAGTCAGAGCATTGGAAGGGGAGGTGAACAAGCTGAAGTCTTGTCTCAACGAGTCTAACCGAGAAGTGAGTCATCTAAAGAAGGATAAATTTGTCTTGAATGAAAAGCTGGAGTCTGCGGTCCACAAGAGGAATGATACGGAAGCTTATCTGAGAACTCTTGCCAAGAAGCTCTATCTTATGCTGGAAGGCACTCCTTTTAAACCGACTGCGTTGATGCTTGCAAATGAATCCTGTCCAGTCGACTCACTAATTTTTTTGACTGCAGAATTCTGTCAAGACTTTGACGAGGAAACCGTAAGGGTCGAGACGGGTCTAGACCCTATCGCTTCTCCAGTTTGCGACGAAACTGCCATGAACGTGCTCCGACTGGAGTCTCGTGTCACCGGCATCACAAGTTACCTCGCGCATCTGAAGGTGGCAGTCTCACGAGTCGACTCACTGCTCTGGCCAAGGCCGATGCTTCAAAATGACCTGGAATCTCTGATGGCTCAACTCGACAAGATCCCTGATCGAGTGCAAGAATGGAAGAAGTCCTCCGCCCGGTGCAGTGCTGACGTGGCGCTGTCCTTGGTATGAGTCCACTGCAAGGAAGCCCGCGAAGACAAGCTGGCGGCGATCAAGGTTCCCAACACCAAAAGGCATGACTTCCAGTCCTTCATGGAGACTTTCATCGCTGCTGCCACTCGGATCGCGGATGGGATCAACTTGGACGAATTCGTTGAACCCGCCAGCCCTCCTCCTGCCGAGTAAACATACTTATGAGATTTGAATCCGTCTTAAATTTGCCTCAGAATGCCGAGTGATTGTTGTAACCATTAAAATCCTTCGGACTTGATGCTCGAATACTTTTGATTTTCTGCTCGGAACTTTAGGATTTATCCGAATTGCTTTTGATTATACTTGCGATTGCTTTTGGGATCTGCTCCGTTGTGTTTGTGGCGTCGCTCGGAGGAGAAGGTTGCAGTTGATCCGCGCTTCATCGTCCTTGCGGACAAGGATGGAGCGTACGTTGTATTTGTGGCGTAGCTTGCGGAAGAGGGCCGCGGTCGACCTGCGCCTCGTCATCCTCGCAGACAAGGATGGAGCATACATTGTATTTGTGGTGTAGCTTGGAGAAGAGGGCCACGGTCGACCTGCGCCTCGTTGTCCTTGCGGATTTTATAAACTTAGGTGGGCACTGGACTGCGGCTAAGCCCCCCGAGTGGGAGGATTTCTCACCACTCGGTAGGATTTTACAAACTTAGGCGAGTACTGGACTGCAGCTAAGCCTCCGAGTGGGAGGATTGCTCACCACTCGGTAAGATTTTACAAACTTAGGCGAGTACTGGACTGTAGCTAAGCCCCCGAGTGGGAGGATTGCTCTCCACTCGGTAGGATTTTACAAACTTAGGCGAGTACTGAACTGCAGCTAAGCCCCCGAGTGGGAGGATTGCTCACCACTCGGTAGGATTTTACAAACTTAGGCGAGTACTGGACTGCAGCTAAGCCCCCGAGTGGGAGGATTGCTCACCACTTGGTAGGATTTTATTTCGAGCTTAGGCGAAACGGATTCGCGGCTAAGCTTCCCGAGTGAGAGGCTTGCTCATCACTCGGTAGGATTTTCTTTCGAACTTAGGCGAAACGGATTCGCGGCTAAGCCCACCCACCGGGGGATTTTGGAGGTAAATAAAAACAACAACAATCATGCGAGAAGACTGAAGAGCTCTTGTCTTTGACAAACAAATTACAAAGGTACTTCTTATTGCATTTTATTCGAACGAGTGCTTAAGTATAAAAGGGGCGAAGCAGCTCCGCGTTCCAAGCCCGTGGATCGTCCTTCTGATGCTCAACGCTGTAAAGATGGTATGCTCCATTGTGGAGAACTTTGGTGATGATGAAGGGGCCTTCCCAAGCCGGGGCGAGCTTGTGTGGTTTCTGTTGATCCACTCGAAGAACCAAGTCTCCCTCTTGAAAGGTTCGACCCCTCACGTTTCTGGCATGGAATCGACGCAAGTCTTGCTGATAAATGGTCGACCGGATCAAGGCCATCTCTCTTTCCTCCTCTAAGAGGTCGACTGAATCTTGCCGGGCCTGCTCTGCTTCTTCTTCGAAAAAGAGCTCGACTCGGGGTGCTTTGTGGAGCAGGTCACTTGGCAGAACAGCTTCGACTCCATAGACCAAAAAGAAAGGAGTTCGTCCACTCGACCGATTGGGAGTTGTCCTCAACCCCCAAAGACCTGATGGAAGTTCGTCAACCCAAGCTCCTACTGCGTGTTTGAGATCACGCATCAGTCGGGGTTTCAGTCCTTTGAGAATTAGCCATTCGCTCTTTCTGCTTGTCCGTTCGGTTGCGGGTGAGCGACTGAAGCATAGTCGACTCGTGTGCCTTGAGAAGCACAGAAAGCTCTAAACTCATCAGAGTCGAAGTTCAACCCGTTGTCAGTGATGATGTTGTGTGGAACTCCATATCTGAATGTCAATTCTCTGATAAAACTGCCAGCGGTGCTGGCTTCAAGACTCTTGATAGGTTTAGCTTCGATCCATTTGGTAAACTTGTCGACTGCCACGAGCACATGAGTGAAGCCACTCCTACCAGTTCTCAGTGGTCCAACCATATCCAATCCCCAAACAGCAAAAGGGCCAGACGAGGGGAATGGTTTTCAGGGCTGACGCTGGCTTGTGAGACATGTCCGAGTAAAACTGGCAGCCTTCACATCTGTCGACTATATCCTTCGCCATTTCATTTGCTCGTGGCCAATAGAATCCGGCTTGGTATGCTTTAGCCACGATGGCCCGTAAGGACGCATGGTGACCACAGGTCCCCGAGTGGATGTCGTTGAGGATCATTCGACCTTCTTCTGCGTTATGCATCTCTAACCGACTCCGGTCACGCTTTCCCTGAACAGTTGTCGTCTTATCATAGTAAAGGCCTTGGATCGACAGACGATCTGCCGAGCCTCTTCTTCGTCCTCTGGGAGTTCCTTCCTAAGGATGTACGCAATGTACGACACTGTCCAGTCGGGAGTAATGACCAGAACCTCCATGATTAGGTCGACCACGGCTGGGACCTCAACTTCAGTTGGATCTGTGGCACTCTTAGGCTGCGGGGGCTCTTCAGTAAAAGGATCTTCCTGAACTGTTGGTGTGTGAATATGTTCCAAAAACACATTGCTGGGAATGGATTCTCTCTTGGAACCTATATTTGCCAAATCATCGGTTGCTTGATTTTTCAGGCGGGGTATGTGATGGAGCTCTAACCCCTCAAACTTCTTTTCCAACTTCCTCACCGCATTGCAGTAACCAGTCATGGTTGGGCTTTTGACGTCCCATTCTTTCATTACTTGATTGACCACCAAATCTGAGTCACCGCAAACCATAAGGCGACGGACGCCGAGTGAAATGGCCATACGTAACCCATATAGGAGTGCTTCATATTCTGCTTCATTATTGGAGGAATCGAAGTGAATCTGGAGGACGTATCTGAGCTTGTCCCCTTAGGGGGATACCAGTACCACCCAGCACCAGAACCATTCAGCATTTTGGACCCATCAAAGAACATGGTCCAGTGCTCCGAGTGAATTTGAGTCGGCAGTTGCTGTTCGATCCACTCGGCGAGGAAATCTGCTATTGCTTGGGATTTGATAGCTTTCTTTGCCTCAAACTTGATATCTAAGGGAAGGAGTCCAATCGCCCACTTTGCCACTCGACCAGTTGCATCTTTGTTGTGCAGAATCTCCGACAATGGAGCGTCGCTGACGACTGTAACAGAGTGATCAGAGAAATAGAGTGCAACCTTCTACATGGTCATGTAAATCCCATAAACAAGCTTCTGATAGTGTGGATATCTCTGTTTTGACGGAGTCAGAACTTCAGAAATATAATAAACCGGGCACTGAACTTTATAAGCTTTTCCCTCTTCTTCCCGCTCGACCGTAAGTACTGTACTTACGACTTGTCCAGTGGCTGCTATATAAAGCAGTAAAGGCTCTTTGCTGATTGGGGCAGCAAGCACCGGCTGGGTGGAAAGCAGGGCTTTTAGCTCTGCAAATGCTGCATCAGCTTCAGGAGTCCACTCAAACTTATCTGATTTCTTCATCAGTCGGTAAAGAGGCAGTGCCTTTTCACCGAGGCGAGAAATGAATCGACTTAGGGCGGCCAGACAACCAGTAAGCTTCTGGACACCATGCACACGCACAGGGCATTTCATCCAGAGTATAGCACCCACTTTCTCTGGGTTAGCATCGATCCCTCGTTCGGAAACGAGAAAACCGAGTAATTTTCCGCCCGGAACTCCAAACGTGCACTTTGATGGATTAAGCTTGATATCATACCTTGTGAGGTTGGCAAAGGTTTCAGCAAGGTCAGTCAGTAGGTCAGAACCTTTACGTGACTTGATCACAATGTCATCCATGTATGCTTCCACATTCCGACTGATCTGAGTGAGCAGGCACTTCTGAATCATCTGCATGAATGTGGCTCCAGCGTTCTTCAAACCGAATGGCACAGTGACATAACAGAAGCACCCAAATAGGGTGATGAAAGTTGTTTTTATCTCGTCGGGTCCGTACAGACGGATCTGGTGGTACCCGGAGTAGGCGTCCAAAAAGGACAAACGCTCGCACCCCGCAGTCGAGTCGACTATCTGGTCGATGCGAGGGAGAGGAAAGTGATCTTTCGGGCAGGACCGATTGATATGTTTGAAGTTGATGCACATGCTAAGTGAGTCGTCCTTCTTTGGGACCATGACAACATTGGCTAACCACTCGGAGTGGTAAATCTCACGGATAAACTCAGTTGCCAAAAACCGAGCCACCTCTTCACCGATTGCCTTCCTCTTCTATACGGCGGACCGTCGAAGATGTTCTTTGACTGGTTTCACTTTTGGGTTGACTCTCAAATGGTGCTCAGCCAGTCCCTTGGGAACACCTGGCATGTCCGAAGGTTTCCATGCAAAGATGTCCCAGTTCTCATGGAGGAACTGGGTGAGCGCTTCTTCCTATTTGGAGTCGAGTGTCGTTGAAATGTGAGTCGGAGCAGCATTGGGATCCGTCGGGTGAATGTGAATCGACTTTGTTTCGCCAGACGACTAGAATGCTGAATCGTGGCAGGCTTCTTGGCTCGCAACAAATCACTCGGATCTGCATTTTTTTGATATTCTTGCAATTCTACTACGGCCATCTGTGCATCGGCGATCTTTGAGCCCTTTTGGTAGCACTTTTCTGACTTCTTCCGACTACCAGTGATAGTGATCACCCCTTTGGGACTGGGCATCTTTAATTTGAGATACACGTAACATGGTCGAGCCATAAAGCATGCATAAGCCGGCCTGCCTAGAATAGCATGATAGGCACTCTGGAAATCCACAACCTCAAATGTCAACTTTTCTCTGCGGTAATTCTTGGAATCACCGAAAACCACGTCGAGAGCAATCTGGCCGAGTGATGCAGCACCCTTCTTGCCAGGAATGACCCCATGGAAACTCATATTACTTTCACTGAGTCTGGACATCGGAATGCCCATTCCTTTCAACGTCTCTGCATACAGTATATTCAGGCCACTGCCACCAACCATCAGAACCTTAGTCAGTCGTGTGCCTTCGACTACTGGGTTGACCACCAACGCTTGCCTCCCAGGGGTGGCTATGTGCGCTGGGTGATCAGACTGGTCGAATGTAATGGCAGTCTGGGACCACTTCAAATAACTGGGTGTCACCGGAGCGACCATGTTCACTTCTCTGTTGATGACTTTCAATCGACTTTTATTCTCAACATCAGCGAAAATCATCAGAGTGGAATTCACATGGGGATAACCATCGTCATCCTCTTCCTCATCCTCAACCTTGTGTGCTTCTTTCTCCTTTTCCTTGGGCTGTTTCTCTCGGAATTGTTGGATTAGGAGTCAACACTGCCGAGTGGTATGCTTCGGGTAAATGAAATTACCCTCTTCATCTTTTTTGGTGTGGATGTGTCATGGCAAATCCAGCACATCATTTCCATCTTGATCTTTTACTTTCTTGGGGTTCCACGGTCCATTGGGCTTCCCCTTGAACTTTCCTTGAGTCACGGCTAAGGCTTCACCAGGAGCAGCTGGCTCGGCTTTGCGCTTCTACTTCCGACTGGAGTTTCCTCCTCCGGTTTCATGGGCGACTGTTTTGTGCTTGCCACTCCGGAGTCGGTCTTCTTCTTCACCGTTGGCATATTTGGTGGCAATTTCCATCATCCGAGTCAGAGTCATATCTCCTGTCCGACCAAATTTCATATTCAACTCCCGATACTTGACGCCTTCTTTAAAGGCACAAATTGCCTGATGATCAGACACATTCTCCACCGTGTGATGCAATGTGACCCATCTCTGGATATATTCCCTCAAAGACTCATTCGGTTTCTAAATGCAACACTGTAATTCGGTCAGCCCTGTCGGCCGTTTGCAAGTACCTTCGAATGTTTTGACAAATACTCGGGCAAGATCTTCTGTAACATCCCAAATTTTCAATTTGGAATGTTATACATTAGGTCATCATGCATCTCATATTTTATTTTGCTTTTGGTTTTGATCCTAGAAAATCCTAAGCAACTCAAGGACCCACGGAGAGAGTTGGGGATTTTGTTATTTACATATTTGAGTTTTCTCAAATTATGTAAACAGGATCATTTAATTTTATCTATTTTATCATCAATTATTTCTATTACAAAAATATGAGAGAGGGAATAAAATGACTTTCCCAAAATATAGAAATATTGAGGATTTAATAAAAAAATCAAATAATTTTTATTTCGGAGTTTTTCGGTATTTTTATTTGAATTTAGGAAAAATGCATGTTTTTCAAAGTTGTAGTTTGGGCCCAGATAAATGTTCACTTAATCGGGATTGATTTTAGGAACCCGGCAAAATTTATTTCGTGATTTTTGGAGTCCGTTTAGTATTTCTTTTTATTTTTCTTCCGAAAGGAATTATTTAAAAAAAAACTGGAACCGACTTCGGGCCGTATTCGGCCTGGACTCCGCCGGCCTAGGCTATATAAGCCGCCGCCCCGGCCCGAGGAGAGCCCAGCCGCCACCGCCTGACCTAACCCTAGCCGCCGCCACCGCCCTCCGGAGTTGCGCGCTTTTCGAGGTTCGCCGCCACCCCGTTTTCCGTGCTGTTAAAAAAAATTTGTTCGTCGTTTTTTCTTTTTCATCGGATTTTTCCGCGGTTATTTTCTGATCGCGATTTCTGATCCGATTTTCGTTTTAGTATAACTTTTCGCTCGTTTATCGGAATCAGGCGA